>NW_027399277.1:0-8270 GCF_003265705.2 Callorhinus ursinus | reverse complement strand
CAACTCTATGGTCAACTAATCTTTGACAAAGCAGGAAAGAATGTCCAATGGCAAAAAGACAGTCTCTTCAACAAATGGTGTTGGGAAAATTGGACAGCCACATGCAGAAGAATGAAACTGGACCATTTCCTTACACCACACACAAAAATAAACTCAAAATGGTTGAAAGACCTAAATGTGAGACAGGAGTCCATCAAAATCCTAATGGAGAACACAGATAGCAACCTCTTCGACCTCAGCTGCAGCAACTTCTTCCTAGAAACATCGCCAAATGCAAGGGAAGCAGGGGCAAAAATGAACTATTGGGACTTCGTCAAGATAAAAAGCTTTTGCACAGCCAAAGAAACAGTCCACAAAACCAAAAGACAACCGACCGAATGGGAGAAAATATTTGCAAATGACATATCAGATAAAGGGCTAGTATCCAAAATCTATAAAGAACTTATCAAACTCAACACCCAAAGAACAAATAATCCAATCAAGAAAGGGGCAGAAGACATGGACATTTTTCCAAAGAAGACATCCAAATGACCAACAGACATATGAAAAAGTGCTCAACATCGCTCGGCATCAGGGAAATCCAAATCAAAACCTCAAGGAGATACCACCTCACACCAGTCAGAATGGCTAAAACTAACAAATCAGGAAACCACAGGTGTTGGTGGGGATGTGGAGAAAGGGGAACCCTCCTACACTGTTGGTGGGAATGCAAGCCGGTGCAGCCACTTTGGAAAACAGTATGGAGGTTCCTCAAACAGTTGAAAATAGAGCTACCATACGATCCAGCAACTGTACTACTGGGTATTTACCACAAAGATAAAAAGGTAGGGATCCGAAGGGGTACGTGCACCCCAATGTTTATAGCAGCAATGTCCACAATAGCCAAACTGTGGAAAGAGCCAAGATGTCCATTGACAGATGAATGGATAATGAAGAAGTGGTATATATACACAATGGAATATTATGCAACCATAAAAAGGAATGAGATCTTGCCATTTGCAATGACGTGGATGGAACTGGAGGTTGTTATGCTGAGTGAAATAAGTCAATCAGAGAAAGACTTGTATCATATGACCTCACTGATATGAGGAATTCTTAATCTCAGGAAACAAACTGAGGGTTGCTGGAGTGGTGGGGGGTGGGAGGGTTGGGGTGGCTGGGTGATAGACATTGGGGAGGGTATGTGCTATGGTGAGCGCTGTGAATTGTGCAAGACTGTTGAATCACTGATCTGTACTTCTGAAACAAATAATGCAACATATGTTAAGAAAAAAGAAAAAGAAGAAGATAGCAGGAGGGGAAGAATGAAGGGGAGTAAGTCGGAGAGGGAGACGAACCATGAGAGACGATGGACTCTGAAAAACAAACTGAGGGCCCTAGAGGGGAGGAGGGTGGGGGGATGGGTTAGCCTGGTGATGGGTATTAAAGAGGGCACATTCTGCGTGGAGCACTGGGTGTTATGCAAAAACAATGAATCATGGAACACTACATCAAAAACTAATGATGTAATGTAGGGTGATTAACATAAGAATAAAAAATTAAAAAAAATAGTTCTTATTCTTTTGTTTTATTAACCTTTATTCCCCTTAATAAGAAATGACCAACCCATAGCTATAATATGGTTACATAGTAATATAAAAGAAAATGAGTAAATGAAGGAACATGAGTTGAAATGTGAACAATATATAATGTTCTGATTTTCCCAAGATAGTACATTTATCTATATTCATTTAGACTTCATATAATTCTGATCATAATTTAATATACTTTTATTAGAATGTAAAAAATTATTCTACCCTTCTTAAAAATTTAATACACAAAAATAAGAACATTTATTAAAAAGTAATAGTAGGCAGAGGAGAAATAACCCATAACATGTTTCAAATGTATTATAAAGCTATGAAGAAAAAACTAGTATAAGAAAATTGCAGATATATCCATGGAGTAACTTAACTAGAAGCAGTAAGAATACATAATATTGTAAAATAGGTAAAATATGTAAGAATCTAAAATATGTAAGAATCCTGAGGCATCAAAAGTAAGTGTACATAGCAGTTGATTTTTCAAGAATTTGTCTATTGGGATTTGCCTAGGGAATAACCATAGTTGTTTTAAATATATACAAACTATATTTAAATAAAGCCATCGCTTTGGTAGTAAGACCTTCTCATTTAATGAATTTGTTTTTATTGATCTCTTATGATGTATTCTTTTGGAGGTTCATTAACTCTCTTCAAGCTGACCCTTGACTGGATATCCCATGGACTTTTTTTTACTACTTTGGATCCTAGAACAAACATGTCTTTAATATAACCTAGAAGCTTTTCTTTAAAATTCTTAACACTTCTGACAATATTGCCTCCTTATTCTTGCTTTAATAAAGCATGCTTATCCTCTAAGACTTTTCTACATAACATTTCCTACAGTTACTTTATCTCTGACTTGGGTAGCATCTCCCAGCTCCCAGGTTGAGGCTTTTCCAACCCAGTACAAACCTTCTTCCCTTTAGAGTCTTATACTATCTTACTATTCCAGATCTGCCACTCTTTCTAGCAACTACTTACATTTATTTTTCATTCTCAGCATTACTCAAGGACATTTATACACAGCATAGTACATCACAGGCTTGGGTTTGAACCCTCATTCTGCTAAAGACTAGTTATGTAATCATATGCAAGTTCTTTAAGTTCTTTTTGCTTCAGTTTCCTTATCCCAGATATGTGAATATTTATTTGTATCTATTTCAAAGGTTTGCTATAATGATTGCCTGACATTTCAATTCTTATGACATTATTATTGTGACTTAGAGTCTTACAGTTGCATTTCTGATATAATCTAATATCCATATGGATGATATCATCAACACACTCTGAAATATCTGCAGTTAGAAAAAAAAGCTATTAGCACTGTTTAAGCACAGTATATAGGCGACCCTCCCAGACCTTGGAGTACTTTAGGCAGAAGTCTGATATTAAATACTACTACTTCATCACCAAAATGTCTGATGGGAGCTATGAAAGGGATATACAGTGCCCAGAAGGAGAATATACCAATTTAATCAAGTTAGTCCAGCATCTAGGGACAATTTCTCTGAGGATGGTTAGGTATTATAAGGTTGACAGGGAGTGTGACATTAAAAAAATCCATGCATAGGAAACAGCATGCAAACAAATCAGGGGGTAAATGAAAGTATTGTATATTCAAGAAACTAAAAGATTTAGTGGAGTGGAGAATGTGAGAGAACAGTAGTTAGGAAGGAGATGGTAAAGCAAGTTGGGTATAGAGAGACTTAGATATCTATGAGGATGAATGTGTATTTTTATGCTAAGGGCAATGGATAAATAAGGATAACTATGTTTAAGTTTTTATTTTAGTTCTGTTAGTTAACACACAGTGTTATATACTGATTCAACACTTCTATACAACACCCGGTGCTCCTTACTACAAATGCGCTCTTTAATCCCCATCACCTATGTCACCCATTTCTCTACCTTCCTCTCCTCTGGTAACCATCAGTTTGTTCTCTGTAGTTAAGATCCTGTTTCTTAGTTTCTCTCTCTCTCTCTCTTTTTTTTCCCTTTGCTCATTTGTTTTGTTTCTTGAATTCCACATATCAGTGAGGTCATATGGTATTTGTCTTTCTCTGACTTAGTTCACTGAGGATTATACTCTCTAGCTCCATCCACGTCATTGCAAATGATGAGATTTCATTCTTTTTAAATGGCTGAATAATATCCGATTGTGTGTGTATGTATGTATGTATGTATGTACCACTGTACACCACATCGTCTTTATCCATTAATCAGTTGATGGACACAGGCTGCTCCCATATCTTGGCTATTGTAAATAATGCTGCTATAAACATTGGGGTGCAGGTATCCCTTTTAATTAGTTTTTGTATTCTTTGGGTGAATACCCAATATTGCGATTGTTTGATCATAGGGTAGCTCTATTTTTAACTTTTTGAGGAACCTCCATACTATTTTCCAAAGTGGCTACACCAGTTTGCATTCCCACCAACAGTGCGAGAGGTTTCCCCTTTCTTCACATCCTTGCCAAAATCTATTTTTTGTGTTGATTTTAGCCATTTGGACTGGTGTGAGGTGATATCTCATTGAAGTTTTAATTTGTATTTCTCTGATGATGAGTGATGTTAAACATCTTTTCACATGCCTGTTCACCATCTGGACGTCTTTGGAAAAACATCTGTTCAGGTCGTCTGCCCATCTTTTAACTGTATTTTTTGTTTTTTGGGTGTTGTGTTTCATATGCTCTCTATAGGTTTTGGATACTAACATTTATTTGATGTCATTTGCAAATATCTTCTCCAATTCTGTAGATTGCCTTTTAGTTTTGTTGGTTGCTTCCTTTGTTGTGCAGAAGCTTTTTCTTTTGATGTAGTCCCAATGGTTTATTTTTGCTTTTGTTTCCCTTGCCTCAGGGGACCTACCTAGAAAAAGGTTCCTATGGCCAATGCCAGAGAAGTTACTGCCTGTGCTCTGTTCTATGGCTTTATGGTTTCACATTTAAGTCTTTCATTCACTTGGAATTTATTTTTGTGTATGGTATAAGAAATTGGTCCAGTTTTTTTTGCATGTAGCTCTCCTGTTTTCCCAGCACCATTTGTTGAAGAGACGGTCTTTTTCCCTTTGGATATTCTTTCCTGCTTTGCTGGAGATTAATTGCCCATGTAATTATGGGTTTATTTCTGGGTTTCTTATTTTGTTCTATTGATTTATGTATCTATTTTTATACTTTGTGATATAACTCAAAGTCTGGAACTGTGATGTTTCCAGCTTTGCTTTTCTTTTTCAAGGTTGCTTTAGCTATTCAGAGTCTTTTGTGGTTCCATACAAGTTTTAGGATTGTTTGTTCTAGTTCTGTGAAAAATGCTGTTAGTATTTTGATAAGAAGTGAATTAAATATGTAGGTTGTTTTCAGTAGTATTGATATTTTAACAATATTTGTTCTTCTCATCCATGAGCATGGAATGTCTTTCCATTTCTTTGTGTCATCTTCAATTTCTTTCAGCAATATTTTATAGTTTTCAGAGAACATATCCCTCACTTCCCTAGTTAGATTTATTGCTAGGTGTCTTATTATTTTTGGTGCAGGTGTAAATGGAATTGATTCTGTAGTTTCTCCTTCTGCTGTTTCATTATTAGTGTATAGAAATGCAACAGATTTCTGTATGCTGATTTTGTATCCTGTGAGTTTCCTGAATCTGTGTATCAGTTCTAGCAATTTTTTGGTGGAGTCTTTTGGGTTTTCTACGTAGAGTATCATGTCATCTGCAAATAGTGAAGGTTTTACTTCCCTACCAATTCGGTTGCCTTTTATTTCTCTTTGTTGTCTGATTGTTGTGGCTAGGACTTTTAGTACTATGTTGAATAAAAGTGATGAGAGTGGACATCCTCATCTTGTTCCTGATCTTAGAGGGAAAATTCTTAGTTTTCCACTTTAAGGATGATGTTAGCTGTTGATTTTTCATAAACAGCCTTTATTATGTTGAGGTCTGTTCTCTCTCAACCTACTTTGCTGAGGGTTTTTATAAATGGATGTGGTACTTTGTCCAATTCTTTTTCTGCATCTATTAAAATGATCATATGGTTTTTACCCTTTCTCTTATTGATATGATACATCATGTTGATTGATTCATGAATATTGAACCACTGTTGTAACCCAGGAATAAATCCCACTTGATTGTGGTGAATGATTTTTTAATGTATTGTTGGATTCAGTTTGCTAGTATTTTGTTGAGAATTTTTGCATCTATGTTTATCAGGGATATCGGCTTATAGTTCTCTTTTTTAATGGAGTCTTTCTCTATAAGGTCTTGGTATCAGGGTAATGCTGGTCTCATAGGATGAATTTGCAAGTTTTCCTTACTTTTCTATTTTTTGGAATAGTTTGAAAAAAATAAGTATTATCCCTTATTTGAATCTTTAGTAGAATTCACCTCTGAGCCATCTGGCCCTGGACTTTTGTTTGTTGGGAGTTTTTTGATTACTAATTCAATTTATTTGCTGGTTATCAATCTGTTCAAGTTTTCTATTTCTTTCTATTTCAGTTTTGAAAGTTTATATTTTTCTATGAATTTATCCATCTCTTCCAGGTTGTCCAATTTGTTGGCATATAATTTTTCATGATATTCTGTTATAATTGTTTGTATTACTGTGGTGTTGGTTGTTATTTCTACTCTCTCATTTGTGATTTTATTTATTTGAGTCTTTTGTCTTTTTTTCCTGATAAGTCTGGCTAGAGGTTTATTGATTTTATTGATTTTTTCAAACAACCAGCTCCTGGTTTCATTGATTTATTCTATTGTTTTTTTTTAAGTTTCTGTATCATTTATTTCTGCTCTAATCTTTATTATTTCCTTCCTTCCTCTGGTTTTGAGTTTTGTTTGTTGTTCTTTTTCTAACTCCTTTAGGTGTAAGGTTAGATTGTTCATTTGAGATTTTTCTTGCTTCTTGAGTCAGGTTTGTATTGCTATAAACTTCCTTTTTAGAATAGCTTTTGCTGCATCCCAAAGGTTTTGAACAATTATGCTTTCATTTTTTTCATATATTTTTTTATTTCTTTATTTTTATTTCCTGGTTGACCCATTCACTCTTTAGTAGCATGTTATTTAACCTCTATGTATTTGTAGTCTCTCCAGACTTTTTCTTGTGGTTGAATCTAATTTCATAATGTTCTGGTCAGAAAAAAATGCATGGTATGATTTTGATGTTTTTAAATGTGTTGAGGATTGCATTGTGGTCTAAAATACGATCTATTCTGGAAAACAGTCCATGTGTAATTGAAAAGAATGTGTATTCTGCTTATTTTAGGATAGAATGTTCTGAATATATCTGTTAAGTCCATCTGGTTATTCAAAGCCATGGTTTCCTTATTGATTTTCTGCTTATATGATCTGTCCGCTGATGTAAGTGGGGTGTTAAAGTCCCCTACTATTATTGTATTATTACCGATAAATAAGAATGGCTTTAAAACAGTAAGGTGTCATGTCAAATTTGTCTTCTCTCTCTCTCTCTCTCTGTGACAAAAGCACTTGCTGCATATGGAATGAGTGAATGGAGGAAGAGAAGAATGGAAAAAGAGAGATCAGATTATAGGGATTTGTCTAAGTGGGAGATGATGGTCGTTTGCTCTGGAATGGAGGGAAGTAAAGAGATTTTTTTATTTATTTTTTATTTTTTATTATTATGTTAATCACCATACATTACATCATTAGTTTTTGATGTAGTGTTTCATGATTCATTGTTTGCATATAACACCCAGTGCTCCATGCAGATGCAGAAAAAGCATTTGACAAAGTACAGCATCCTTTCTTGATCAAAACTCTTCAGTGTATAGAGATAAAGGGTACATACCTCAATATCATAAAAACCATCTATGAAAAACCCACAGCAAATACAATTCTCAATGGGGAAAAACTGAGAGCTTTCCCTCTAAGGTCAGGAAACAGCAGGGATGTCCACTATCACCACTGCTATTCAACATAGTATTAGAAGTCCTAGCCACAGCAATCAGACAACAAAAAGAAATCAAAGGCATCCAAATCGGCAAAGAAGAAGTCAAACTCTCACTCTTTGCAGATGATATGACACTTTATGTGGAAAACCCAAAGACTCCACCCCAAAACTGCTAGAACTCATACAGGAATTCAGTAAAGTGGCAAGATATAAAATCAATGCACAGAAATCAGTGGCATTCCTATACACCAACAACAAGATAGAAGAAAGAGAAATTAAGGACTCGATCCCATTTACAATTGCACCCAAAACCATAAGATACCTAGGAATAAGTCTAACTAAAGAGGCAAAGAATCCATACTCAGAAAACTAGAAAATTCTCATGAAAGAAATTGAGGAAGACACAAAGAAATGGAAAAAAGTTCCATACTCATGGATTAGAAGGACAAATACTGTGAAAATTCCTATGCTATCTAGAGCAATCTACACATTCAATGCAATCCCCATCAAAATACCATCCACTTTTTTCAAAGAAATGGAACAAATAATCATAAAATTTGTATGGAACCAGAAAAGACCCCGAATAGCCAGAGGAATGTTGAAAAAGAAAAGCAAAGCTGGTGGCATCACAATTCCGGAATTCCAGCTCTATTACAAAGCTGTCATCATCAAGACAGTATGGTACTGGCACAAAAACAGACACATAGATCAATGGAACGGAATTGAGAGCCCAGAAATGGACCCTCAACTCTATGGTCAACTAATCTTTGACAAAGCAGGAAAGAATGTCCA
>NW_027399276.1:0-8273 GCF_003265705.2 Callorhinus ursinus | reverse complement strand
CACACACACACACACACACACACACACACACACACACACACACACACGTTTAAATTTTCATAACTACCAGATGGAGGATAGGCTAATAGTGCTCGCAAGCTACCCACTGCCTTTGGAAAGAGCAGGTCAGAGAGGGCAATTATCTCTCAAAGGAAGATTTCCCTGGTTGTGTTCTCATTAGGACAGCAGAAGGGTTGTTTCTGGGATTGTGTCCGCAGAACTGAATCACCTGTAGGAGCTACCAAGATAAGAGGAAATCAGGCTTCCCTTGAAAATGTTTTATTGCCTAGGGTACTGGTTCCCCGGTTGCACACATTTTGGGGAAGATACAGTGCCTTCCTTGGGGGCTGGAAATGCGGAGGGTGAGCCATGCCTATCTCGTTAGTTGATACGAATTTTGAAGGTTCTTAAGAGAGCACACTGGCAGTATCTTTAAAGCCTGTTATGAAGAATCCTTATGTCAATGAAAGAAGATAGTGTAGCCTTTAGAACGAATATTAAAGAGCATCACGTCCAGCCATTTCATATCACAGAACCAGAAATGCAGGCCCTCAGGTGATAGAGGACTTACTGGGGGTCGCAATTAGCTGAGCCAACGTTTTTCCCTTTTTGTTTTTTCTTTTTCTGCTAACATACTTTCTTGTACCCAGATCACCAGAATCTTCATCCCTTGACTTCTCTAATTGCCATGTTGCTTTTACTATTTTTATACCCATTTGTTTGTTTTGTTTATTTTTATACGGAGGTCTTGTTGACATCGTCAACGAAAAACATAATAAAATCGTACAATTTGGTGTTTTGACATGTATATACTCACAAAGCCAACATCACAGCCAAGATGATGAACAGGGCACTTCCTCCTTCAGGGTTTGGTGCTGCTGGTGGAGTCCATCCCTCTGCCCTCCCGCAGGCAACCACTGATCTGCTTTCTCTCACTGTAGGAGGGTCTGCATATTCTGGAATTTTATATAAATGGAATCACACAGTGTGTACACTCTTGGTTTGGCTTTCTTCATGTAGCATACTTATTTTGAGATTCATCTATGTCATAGCATGTATCAGGGGTTCATTCTTCTTACTGCCGAGCAACATTCCTTGTATAAATGTATCAAAATTTATTTGTTTATTCATCTATTGGTAAGTGTTTGAGCTTTTCCCAGTTGTTAGCTATTACGAAAGAAGCAGCTATGAACATTAACGTACAGATCTTATTTTTTATTTGTTTGTTTGTTTTATTGTACTGGCAAGAAGCCCCCCCCCCCGCCCCCGCCAGCAGAGTGCTGAAAAGAAATGGTAGAATTGTTCCTGATTTCACAGGGAAAGCCTAGAGTTTTTCACCATTTATATAAGGTTAGTCATAGATTTTTTTTGTAGATCCCCTTGATCATTTGGGGGAAGTTCTTTTTAATTCCGATGGGGCTAAACATTATTATGATCACAAGCTTTTAGAGTTTCTTTGTCTGATTTTGATATTGCGGTAAAGCTGGCCTCCTAGGAGAAGCAGGGAAATATTCCTTCCTTTTCAATTTTCCAGAAGAGTTTGTATGGAATTGATATTTGTTCCTTAAATATCTGGTAGAGTTCATCAGTGAAGCCATGTAGACATGACGTTGGTTTGGGGGGATGTTTTTATCTACAAGTTTAATTTCTTTAATTTCTTTAATAACCATTGACTATTCGTGTTATCTATTTCTTCTTGATTAGACTTTGGTCATTTATGTCTTTCAAGGAATGTGCTCATTTTACAAACTGCCGAATTTCTTTTAACATATTCATAATATTCCTTTATTATCTTTTTAATATCTGCAGAATCTGTGGTGTCTTAGCTAATTTTCTTTTCTCCTCTTTTTCCTGACCAGTTTGGCTAGAGGCTTACTCATATTATTGATCTTACCAAAGAACTGCCTTTTGGTCCTGTTGATTTTCATTCTCATCTTTTCAGCATGCTCTAGTGTGCCCTCTTTTTCTATATCAAAAAATGATTTGAGGCCTTCTTTCTAATATATGTATCTAGTGCTATACATTTCTCCCTAAGTACTTTTTTGTGCTATCCCAGATACTTTAATATGTTGAGTTTTCATTTTCATTCAGTTCAACTTACGTTCTAATTTTTTTTCTTTGACTCTTTTTTTTGGTTTTTTTTTGGAAAGCATATTACTCAGTATCTAAATATTTGGGTATTTTCCAGATATCTTTCTTTTGGGGAGGGGGGCTTGGCTTTTTTTTAAATCGCTTTTTTGTTTTCTAAACTAGACTCCACACCCCATGTGGGGCTTGAACTCACAAACTTGAGACCAAGGGTCGCAAGCTCAATACTGACTGAACCAGCCAGGCGCCCCTTCCAGATATCTTTGTTACTGATTTTCAATCTGATTCTATTGTGATTGGAATGTAGTCTGTATGACTGGAATTCTTTGAAATTCACTGAGATTTCTTTTGTGGCCCCGAATACGGTCTATCTGGGTAAATATTCTTTGTGTATTTTAAAAGAACACATATTCTGTTGGTGTTGGGTAGAGCAGTCTATAAATGTTGATTAGGTCAAATTAGTTGAAAAAATTAGCATTTTTCAAATCTTTCATATTTTCGCTGATTTTCTATTTGTTCCGTGAATTGCTGAGAGTACATTTCAATCTCCACCCATAATCGTGAATTTCTTTATTCCTCCTTTCAATTCCCTCAGTTTTAGCTTCATGTATCTTAAAGTTCTATTAGTAAGTGTATAAACATTTAGGATTGTTCTGTCTTCTTCAAATGAACTCCTTTATCATTATGACATAGATGTCTTTATCCCTGGCCATAATCTTTGACATGTCTTTTTGAGGTTTTTTTTTTTTTTTCCTGAGTATGTGTAGCATGGGGTGAAGCTGGAATCTCTGTCCATTAGTACACAGGTTGAGGGATTTCCCCTCCCCGCTCTCCTTTCTGGGATTTCTCTTATGTTCTGTCTCCAGGGGCTCCTTTGCTTCATCCCTTTGGCTAAAAGGGTGTGTTTTCTGAGTCTTCCTGCGTTCTCATGCAGCTCTATACCACTGCGTCTGCTCTCTGGGTAGAGAGCCTGGAGAAAATAGTTAAAATGAGGATTCTCTCCATACTCTTCCTCCTCTGCCTGGTTAGAGGAGTCTTCTTGGGGAGGGGGAGTGGGGGAGTAGGGGGAAATGGGGTCCCCTGTGCTGCTGTTGCCGCCGGTCTGGTCACTGCATCCAGGCAAGGAGGTCAGCAATGGGCAGGACTGGGAGAGAAAAAGAATAAAAAAAGAAAAAAATAAAGACAGTCCTCCCTCCCTCTTCCCCACTGTCTGGTTCTTCCTTTCTTGGGAGTCTGGTTAAAAAAGGGGGCTTTCCCTTGGAGGTTTTAGCGTTTGTACTTGTCAAATTTTGTGACTCAGGTACCCTCACGTTAAGTCCTAAGGAAATAAAGGAGAAAAAAAAAACAAAACAAAACCAGAAAAGTCACTACCATCATGGGTTAGTCTTCAAGTTTTGCCTTTCCACCTCGAGGAGCCTGCTAGAATTTTCTGTTGTAATCAGTGGGGGAAATAGAATGCTGTTGGGTTACTTGTTTGTACAGCGCCAGAAGTCTGCGAGCCTGATTTTTCCCTTGTTCCTTGGAGAAGCGACCCTGGAGCTTTCCATCAGAGCCCTATGTCCTCTTTGTAGATTTTTGTAATACTAATGATTTCTATTTATTGGGTTTTCACCATGTCAGACACTGGGATGAATACTCTAATGTACATGATCTCAATAAATCCTTGTCATAACCCTCTAAAAGAGAGATTATAATTTCTCCTCAGTAGATGAGGAAACAGAATCAAGCAGTTTGTTTTCCCTGTGTTTCCAACAGTTAGTCATTGGTAGAGCAGATTCCAGTCTGACTGGTTCCCAAGCCTCTGCTCCTAATCATTCTGCAAGGTAGCATGGGATTCAGAAGAACGATTGGAACTGCATTGAGGTGGACATTGAATATTATTTTTCTTTAACTTGACTTGACATAGTAGTGGGAATGGATCCAGATTCCCTATGTTCTTAGTTTTTAGGGGATTTCTTTCTTCTCTCTCTCTCTGTTCGCATTCTATTTGGGGGATGAGGTGCATGCATTCTTCCCCTTGCTTTTCCATGACACTCTGTCTGTACCATAAATCACTTTCTCCCACTCCTTAACTTCCTCCAAAAACCCTGTAAATTCTTTGAATTGCTAAAGCTTTTGGAAAACTGGAGCCAGAAAGACTTGCATGGAGCCCTTTTGATGTTTGGCCAGATACTTTCACTGAAGCAATGAGAGATGGGCTTGCTGAGAAAGGAGGAAAATACTGCAAGGGTAGCGGACGTTAATATCTTCCCTTCCCTTCTTCCTCCCCCTTCCCCTCCCATCTCCCTCCCCTCCCCCTCCCTCCTTCCATCGTCCTCCCTCCTCCCCCTCCTCTCCTTCTCCCCCTTCCCCTCCCTCTTTCTCTGCATCCCTGAATCCTTCACTCTCATCCCTCCCTACCTTTCTCTTTTTCTTTCCACTCAATCAGCATTTCTTTCTTTCTTTTTTTTTTTTTAAAGGTTTTATTTATTTGACAGAGAGAAAGACAGCCAGAGAGAGGGAACACAAGCAGGGGCAGTGGGAGAGGGAGAAGCAGGCTTCCCGCGGAGCGGGGAGCGCGATGCGGGGCTCGATCCCAGGACCCCGTGATCGTGACCGTGACCGGAGCCGAAGGCAGACGCTTAACGACTGAGCCACCCAGGCGCCCCTCCATCAGCATTTCTGAGCACCTCCCCCCCACCGGGTGTATACAACTTCCTTAGCTTTTATTCTCCTCCCTACTGGGCATATGCCCCTGCATAGTGACAACAGCAAGTTATTCATAGACTCAGAACTCGGGCGGGTTTCACAGGGTGGTGTACGGAAGCGCTGAATCACTATACTATCCACCTGAAACTAATATAACACTGTATGTTAACTCACCGGAATTAAAATAAAAAGTGAAAAAAAATGGGGTTGGTTCCTCTGATTTTGCCTAACAGCTTCAGTTACTCAGCTGACAAACACATTTGCTTGCCCTGTAAGCTTCTACCTCTTTACTTTTGTATCCGCTATCCATCGCTCACGGCAGACTATCCTGAAACCTAGTCACTTCAGAAAATGCTTCCTGAGCCATAGCTCCTGTAGAGCGACATCCAGGTGGCCCATAGCTTCGGCCTGTGCTCCGGGCCCTCTCCCCCTCTGCAGCTTCGGCCTGTGCTCCGGGCCGTCTCCCCCTCTGCAACACGGACCGTGTTGGCCCTGGCAGTGGTCCGTCAAGGCTCTACTGGGACCAGACCTGCTTCCAAAGCCCAGCCACGTGGCTGTGGGCAGCCCTGGGTTCCTCATAGGCTGTTGGCTGGAGGCTGCCTTCGGTTCCTTGCCCTTTGCACAGCTCACAGCCCCAGCGGCTGGCTTCATCAGGGTGAGCGAGCAAGCCCCAGCGAGAGGCCGGAGCGACGGGAAACACGATGTGTTAGAACCTCATCTTAGAAGTGCTGTTCTTTAGGGGCAAGCCGCCAGGTCCAGTGTGCCTTTGGGGGCAGAGATGATACAATGGTGGGCATACCAAGAGGGGGGGACCCCGGAACCATCCCTACCACAGTGTACTGTCAGTGGGTGACAAGATGTCAAGAAATTCTGAGGCCAACCTCCAGCTTCCTTGTTGTTGGTGAAGGAAGGGCTGCCAGGGGACCTCGTGTGCCGTAGTTCATTTTGCCCTCACCACTTCCCTGGGGGGCAGGTGTTGTGGCGGGCTCGGCTAGTTGTCCTCAATACTCCTTATTCCACTCTTCCATGGCAAAATGGTTTTTTATGGTTGCCCAGATGAGGACGGCAGTTCATGTCCTCCCTTGTGCCTCGGCGTGGCCACGTGCTTAAGTTCTGCCCAGCGGGGTGTCAGCCACTGTGAAGTGTGGTAGCGTGCAGTTGGTCTCCTCAAGGGAAGGCTAGTTAGGGGGTCCTTCCCTCTCTTTCTTTCCATCTTCCTCTACCTTTCTATTTGGAATGTATATGCCACCATCTCAGTCATGAGGTCGAGATCCTACCAGTAAGGAGGAGAAGAAGAAAGACCCGTTCCTGACACCGTGAAGCACGATACCAGCATCGTACTAGCTGTTGGGACTTCTGGGGCGAGGGGTGGTAAATTGTTATCTGATGTAAAGCACTGCCATTTTGGGTAGGGTCATTGGCAGCCGACCCCAATCCTAGGGAATTTGGAACTTAGAAGTGGGGGCCACCTGTAACAGAGGCCAAATAGGGGGTGTTGGCCTAGTGCAGGGTTGGCGGACTTGTTGTAAAGGGCCAAATGGTAAATATTTTTGGCTTTGTGGGCCGTCCATGGTCTTGTCACGGCTTTTTCCTTTATGTTTATTTATTTATTTAAGATTTTATTTATTTATTTGAAAGAGAATGAGAGAGAAAGAGAGAGCACATGAGAGGGGGGAGGGTCAGAGGGAGAAGCAGACTCCCCGCCGAGCAGGGAGCCCGATGCGGGACTCGATCCCGGACTCCAGGATCATGACCTGAGCCGAAGGCAGTCGCTTAACCAACTGAGCCACCCAGGCGTCCCTTTTTCCTTTATGTTTAAATGCCTTTTAAAATGTAAAAAATGTCTTGGCTCAGTCCTTTGAAAAGCTCACAACCATTCTTAGCTCAAGGACCAACAAAACACAGGCAGCTGGTTCTGGCCTGGAGGGATGGTTTCTGACCCTCTGGTCTTGTCCATTAGGGATGGGCAAATGTTGGCCCCAGTGCCCACTGACCTTTCTGGAGGCACGCTTTCTCATTATGTGTAGTCTCTGGGTGTTTCTCTTGTTTTCTTTATTGACTGGAAAATAATGCATCTAATTATTAAACGTCATATTTACTCTCAGAAGATGCACCAGAGGGAACTTTTACAAAAGAGGCGAATGTAAAGAAGTCACCAAAAGGATACCTGTAATTATAGTAATTAATATTGAGGTATTTACTCAAAAGAAGAGTAAAACTGTGGCATTCAGGAGAGAAAAAGAGAAATCAGCAACTCATGTTGGTACTTTTTAAAACTTTATAATGTTACTTGAAAATTCAATTGAAACCATGTTGTCATCTTGAAATTACACTAGTCATCACAATACTGCATTACTTCTCATTTTACGTGATTTATGATCCTGTGGTACCATTATGTTTATATCTTCCAAACTCATGATCGTTTTCCCAATGAACGGATGTTGTAATTTTACTTGCTATATTATGATAGATCACAGTTCTATAAAATACTGTACTCAAAGTACAAAAATAAGTGCCCTATGCACATTCTTTAATACTGTTTTTAATCTCTCTTTTTTGGTACCTCAGCTAACTAACTTCACATAAATAAAGTCATTAATAACAACAAGGAGAAGAAGCAAGAGATGGTTTAACACCTGGAAACCAGAGACGCAGTTTGCTGACAGCATTTTTTTTTTTCGTTGATAGGGAATAATGATGTCTGACTCTGTTGCAGTCAGAAAAGTAGGGAGGAAAAAAAGAATTCATGAAGGAATAGAAACAAAAATACCAATAATTATATGAAACATTTAAACCAGTGACAATGATGGATTGATTTTAAATACACTTATCTGTGGCTCCTCTCCTGAGAGCCCCTAAATCTCTTAGGAATTACAGAAGAAAGTACCAAATTTCAAAATAAAATGTACATTTGAAAAAAACATGTATACCTCATTGCAAGTTATTTATTGCAAAACATATAGGTATAGATAAGGCTTGTTAAAAAGATTTCGAATTTTATAAACACGGGTATATTTAGAAAACAGAAATAGTTAATAATCAAAATGTTTTCAAGTGAGTAACAAAGCATACCTGCTCTTTAATGTCATAAATCAGTATGTAAACTTGTCAATTCCACCTTTTAAAGCATATTTTAAAGCTTCTGGACCTCTGATGAAAATTGTTTTTTCTTTTTTATTTTTTTCACTTTTATGTTTCTTCTGGGGAACATATTTGAAAACTCATCTTACTTGAATAGCAATAATTATAGGTGAAGAGTTGTATGAATCTTTAAAAAGGCTTACTGTGCCCGCCTAGTATTTGGCAGTAATAGTTGAAACTTAAAATTTAGAACAGAGTTGGTTTAACTGTGGGGATTCTGACTAAGTGAAACAAACTACTGACTGGTACTGGTGAACTTAAGTGTAATTATATTCAGTTTATAAAAATGCAGAATGGATCACTAGACTGTGAACTCCACTGTGGAATTACACACACACACACACACACACACACAC
>NW_027399275.1:0-8273 GCF_003265705.2 Callorhinus ursinus | reverse complement strand
CACACACACACACACACACACACACACACACACACACACACACACACGTTTAAATTTTCATAACTACCAGATGGAGGATAGGCTAATAGTGCTCGCAAGCTACCCACTGCCTTTGGAAAGAGCAGGTCAGAGAGGGCAATTATCTCTCAAAGGAAGATTTCCCTGGTTGTGTTCTCATTAGGACAGCAGAAGGGTTGTTTCTGGGATTGTGTCCGCAGAACTGAATCACCTGTAGGAGCTACCAAGATAAGAGGAAATCAGGCTTCCCTTGAAAATGTTTTATTGCCTAGGGTACTGGTTCCCCGGTTGCACACATTTTGGGGAAGATACAGTGCCTTCCTTGGGGGCTGGAAATGCGGAGGGTGAGCCATGCCTATCTCGTTAGTTGATACGAATTTTGAAGGTTCTTAAGAGAGCACACTGGCAGTATCTTTAAAGCCTGTTATGAAGAATCCTTATGTCAATGAAAGAAGATAGTGTAGCCTTTAGAACGAATATTAAAGAGCATCACGTCCAGCCATTTCATATCACAGAACCAGAAATGCAGGCCCTCAGGTGATAGAGGACTTACTGGGGGTCGCAATTAGCTGAGCCAACGTTTTTCCCTTTTTGTTTTTTCTTTTTCTGCTAACATACTTTCTTGTACCCAGATCACCAGAATCTTCATCCCTTGACTTCTCTAATTGCCATGTTGCTTTTACTATTTTTATACCCATTTGTTTGTTTTGTTTATTTTTATACGGAGGTCTTGTTGACATCGTCAACGAAAAACATAATAAAATCGTACAATTTGGTGTTTTGACATGTATATACTCACAAAGCCAACATCACAGCCAAGATGATGAACAGGGCACTTCCTCCTTCAGGGTTTGGTGCTGCTGGTGGAGTCCATCCCTCTGCCCTCCCGCAGGCAACCACTGATCTGCTTTCTCTCACTGTAGGAGGGTCTGCATATTCTGGAATTTTATATAAATGGAATCACACAGTGTGTACACTCTTGGTTTGGCTTTCTTCATGTAGCATACTTATTTTGAGATTCATCTATGTCATAGCATGTATCAGGGGTTCATTCTTCTTACTGCCGAGCAACATTCCTTGTATAAATGTATCAAAATTTATTTGTTTATTCATCTATTGGTAAGTGTTTGAGCTTTTCCCAGTTGTTAGCTATTACGAAAGAAGCAGCTATGAACATTAACGTACAGATCTTATTTTTTATTTGTTTGTTTGTTTTATTGTACTGGCAAGAAGCCCCCCCCCCCGCCCCCGCCAGCAGAGTGCTGAAAAGAAATGGTAGAATTGTTCCTGATTTCACAGGGAAAGCCTAGAGTTTTTCACCATTTATATAAGGTTAGTCATAGATTTTTTTTGTAGATCCCCTTGATCATTTGGGGGAAGTTCTTTTTAATTCCGATGGGGCTAAACATTATTATGATCACAAGCTTTTAGAGTTTCTTTGTCTGATTTTGATATTGCGGTAAAGCTGGCCTCCTAGGAGAAGCAGGGAAATATTCCTTCCTTTTCAATTTTCCAGAAGAGTTTGTATGGAATTGATATTTGTTCCTTAAATATCTGGTAGAGTTCATCAGTGAAGCCATGTAGACATGACGTTGGTTTGGGGGGATGTTTTTATCTACAAGTTTAATTTCTTTAATTTCTTTAATAACCATTGACTATTCGTGTTATCTATTTCTTCTTGATTAGACTTTGGTCATTTATGTCTTTCAAGGAATGTGCTCATTTTACAAACTGCCGAATTTCTTTTAACATATTCATAATATTCCTTTATTATCTTTTTAATATCTGCAGAATCTGTGGTGTCTTAGCTAATTTTCTTTTCTCCTCTTTTTCCTGACCAGTTTGGCTAGAGGCTTACTCATATTATTGATCTTACCAAAGAACTGCCTTTTGGTCCTGTTGATTTTCATTCTCATCTTTTCAGCATGCTCTAGTGTGCCCTCTTTTTCTATATCAAAAAATGATTTGAGGCCTTCTTTCTAATATATGTATCTAGTGCTATACATTTCTCCCTAAGTACTTTTTTGTGCTATCCCAGATACTTTAATATGTTGAGTTTTCATTTTCATTCAGTTCAACTTACGTTCTAATTTTTTTCTTTGACTCTTTTTTTTGGTTTTTTTTTGGAAAGCATATTACTCAGTATCTAAATATTTGGGTATTTTCCAGATATCTTTCTTTTGGGGAGGGGGGCTTGGCTTTTTTTTAAATCGCTTTTTTGTTTTCTAAACTAGACTCCACACCCCATGTGGGGCTTGAACTCACAAACTTGAGACCAAGGGTCGCAAGCTCAATACTGACTGAACCAGCCAGGCGCCCCTTCCAGATATCTTTGTTACTGATTTTCAATCTGATTCTATTGTGATTGGAATGTAGTCTGTATGACTGGAATTCTTTGAAATTCACTGAGATTTCTTTTGTGGCCCCGAATACGGTCTATCTGGGTAAATATTCTTTGTGTATTTTAAAAGAACACATATTCTGTTGGTGTTGGGTAGAGCAGTCTATAAATGTTGATTAGGTCAAATTAGTTGAAAAAATTAGCATTTTTCAAATCTTTCATATTTTCGCTGATTTTCTATTTGTTCCGTGAATTGCTGAGAGTACATTTCAATCTCCACCCATAATCGTGAATTTCTTTATTCCTCCTTTCAATTCCCTCAGTTTTAGCTTCATGTATCTTAAAGTTCTATTAGTAAGTGTATAAACATTTAGGATTGTTCTGTCTTCTTCAAATGAACTCCTTTATCATTATGACATAGATGTCTTTATCCCTGGCCATAATCTTTGACATGTCTTTTTGAGTTTTTTTTTTTTTTTTCCTGAGTATGTGTAGCATGGGGTGAAGCTGGAATCTCTGTCCATTAGTACACAGGTTGAGGGATTTCCCCTCCCCGCTCTCCTTTCTGGGATTTCTCTTATGTTCTGTCTCCAGGGGCTCCTTTGCTTCATCCCTTTGGCTAAAAGGGTGTGTTTTCTGAGTCTTCCTGCGTTCTCATGCAGCTCTATACCACTGCGTCTGCTCTCTGGGTAGAGAGCCTGGAGAAAATAGTTAAAATGAGGATTCTCTCCATACTCTTCCTCCTCTGCCTGGTTAGAGGAGTCTTCTTGGGGAGGGGGAGTGGGGGAGTAGGGGGAAATGGGGTCCCCTGTGCTGCTGTTGCCGCCGGTCTGGTCACTGCATCCAGGCAAGGAGGTCAGCAATGGGCAGGACTGGGAGAGAAAAAGAATAAAAAAAGAAAAAAATAAAGACAGTCCTCCCTCCCTCTTCCCCACTGTCTGGTTCTTCCTTTCTTGGGACTCTGGTTTAAAAAGGGGGCTTTCCCTTGGAGGTTTTAGCGTTTGTACTTGTCAAATTTTGTGACTCAGGTACCCTCACGTTAAGTCCTAAGGAAATAAAGGAGAAAAAAAAAACAAAACAAAACCAGAAAAGTCACTACCATCATGGGTTAGTCTTCAAGTTTTGCCTTTCCACCTCGAGGAGCCTGCTAGAATTTTCTGTTGTAATCAGTGGGGGAAATAGAATGCTGTTGGGTTACTTGTTTGTACAGCGCCAGAAGTCTGCGAGCCTGATTTTTCCCTTGTTCCTTGGAGAAGCGACCCTGGAGCTTTCCATCAGAGCCCTATGTCCTCTTTGTAGATTTTTGTAATACTAATGATTTCTATTTATTGGGTTTTCACCATGTCAGACACTGGGATGAATACTCTAATGTACATGATCTCAATAAATCCTTGTCATAACCCTCTAAAAGAGAGATTATAATTTCTCCTCAGTAGATGAGGAAACAGAATCAAGCAGTTTGTTTTCCCTGTGTTTCCAACAGTTAGTCATTGGTAGAGCAGATTCCAGTCTGACTGGTTCCCAAGCCTCTGCTCCTAATCATTCTGCAAGGTAGCATGGGATTCAGAAGAACGATTGGAACTGCATTGAGGTGGACATTGAATATTATTTTTCTTTAACTTGACTTGACATAGTAGTGGGAATGGATCCAGATTCCCTATGTTCTTAGTTTTTAGGGGATTTCTTTCTTCTCTCTCTCTCTGTTCGCATTCTATTTGGGGGATGAGGTGCATGCATTCTTCCCCTTGCTTTTCCATGACACTCTGTCTGTACCATAAATCACTTTCTCCCACTCCTTAACTTCCTCCAAAAACCCTGTAAATTCTTTGAATTGCTAAAGCTTTTGGAAAACTGGAGCCAGAAAGACTTGCATGGAGCCCTTTTGATGTTTGGCCAGATACTTTCACTGAAGCAATGAGAGATGGGCTTGCTGAGAAAGGAGGAAAATACTGCAAGGGTAGCGGACGTTAATATCTTCCCTTCCCTTCTTCCTCCCCCTTCCCCTCCCATCTCCCTCCCCTCCCCCTCCCTCCTTCCATCGTCCTCCCTCCTCCCCCTCCTCTCCTTCTCCCCCTTCCCCTCCCTCTTTCTCTGCATCCCTGAATCCTTCACTCTCATCCCTCCCTACCTTTCTCTTTTTCTTTCCACTCAATCAGCATTTCTTTCTTTCTTTTTTTTTTTTTTAAAGGTTTTATTTATTTGACAGAGAGAAAGACAGCCAGAGAGAGGGAACACAAGCAGGGGGAGTGGGAGAGGGAGAAGCAGGCTTCCCGCGGAGCGGGGAGCGCGATGCGGGGCTCGATCCCAGGACCCCGGGATCGTGACCGTGACCGGAGCAGAAGGCAGACGCTTAACGACTGAGCCACCCAGGCGCCCCTCCATCAGCATTTCTGAGCACCTCCCCCCCACCGGGTGTATACAACTTCCTTAGCTTTTATTCTCCTCCCTACTGGGCATATGCCCCTGCATAGTGACAACAGCAAGTTATTCATAGACTCAGAACTCCGGCGGGTTTCACAGGGTGGTGTACGGAAGCGCTGAATCACTATACTATCCACCTGAAACTAATATAACACTGTATGTTAACTCACCGGAATTAAAATAAAAAGTGAAAAAAAATGGGGTTGGTTCCTCTGATTTTGCCTAACAGCTTCAGTTACTCAGCTGACAAACACATTTGCTTGCCCTGTAAGCTTCTACCTCTTTACTTTTGTATCCACTATCCATCGCTCACGGCAGACTATCCTGAAACCTAGTCACTTCAGAAAATGCTTCCTGAGCCATAGCTCCTGTAGAGCGACATCCAGGTGGCCCATAGCTTCGGCCTGTGCTCCGGGCCCTCTCCCCCTCTGCAGCTTCGGCCTGTGCTCCGGGCCGTCTCCCCCTCTGCAACACGGACCGTGTTGGCCCTGGCAGTGGTCCGTCAAGGCTCTACTGGGACCAGACCTGCTTCCAAAGCCCAGCCACGTGGCTGTGGGCAGCCCTGGGTTCCTCATAGGCTGTTGGCTGGAGGCTGCCTTCGGTTCCTTGCCCTTTGCACAGCTCACAGCCCCAGCGGCTGGCTTCATCAGGGTGAGCGAGCAAGCCCCAGCGAGAGGCCGGAGCGACGGGAAACACGATGTGTTAGAACCTCATCTTAGAAGTGCTGTTCTTTAGGGGCAAGCCGCCAGGTCCAGTGTGCCTTTGGGGGCAGAGATGATACAATGGTGGGCATACCAAGAGGGGGGGACCCCGGAACCATCCCTACCACAGTGTACTGTCAGTGGGTGACAAGATGTCAAGAAATTCTGAGGCCAACCTCCAGCTTCCTTGTTGTTGGTGAAGGAAGGGCTGCCAGGGGACCTCGTGTGCCGTAGTTCATTTTGCCCTCACCACTTCCCTGGGGGGCAGGTGTTGTGGCGGGCTCGGCTAGTTGTCCTCAATACTCCTTATTCCACTCTTCCATGGCAAAATGGTTTTTTATGGTTGCCCAGATGAGGACGGCAGTTCATGTCCTCCCTTGTGCCTCGGCGTGGCCACGTGCTTAAGTTCTGCCCAGCGGGGTGTCAGCCACTGTGAAGTGTGGTAACGTGCAGTTGGTCTCCTCAAGGGAAGGCTAGTTAGGGGGTCCTTCCCTCTCTTTCTTTCCATCTTCCTCTACCTTTCTATTTGGAATGTATATGCCACCATCTCAGTCATGAGGTCGAGATCCTACCAGTAAGGAGGAGAAGAAGAAAGACCCGTTCCTGACACCGTGAAGCACGATACCAGCATCGTACTAGCTGTTGGGACTTCTGGGGCGAGGGGTGGTAAATTGTTATCTGATGTAAAGCACTGCCATTTTGGGTAGGGTCATTGGCAGCCGACCCCAATCCTAGGGAATTTGGAACTTAGAAGTGGGGGCCACCTGTAACAGAGGCCAAATAGGGGGTGTTGGCCTAGTGCAGGGTTGGCGGACTTGTTGTAAAGGGCCAAATGGTAAATATTTTTGGCTTTGTGGGCCGTCCATGGTCTTGTCACGGCTTTTTCCTTTATGTTTATTTATTTATTTAAGATTTTATTTATTTATTTGAAAGAGAATGAGAGAGAAAAAGAGAGCACATGAGAGGGGGGAGGGTCAGAGGGAGAAGCAGACTCCCCACCGAGCAGGGAGCCCGATGCGGGACTCGATCCCGGGACTCCAGGATCATGACCTGAGCCGAAGGCAGTCGCTTAACCAACTGAGCCACCCAGGCGTCCCTTTTTCCTTTATGTTTAAATGCCTTTTAAAATGTAAAAAATGTCTTGGCTCAGTCCTTTGAAAAGCTCACAACCATTCTTAGCTCAAGGACCAACAAAACACAGGCAGCTGGTTCTGGCCTGGAGGGATGGTTTCTGACCCTCTGGTCTTGTCCATTAGGGATGGGCAAATGTTGGCCCCAGTGCCCACTGACCTTTCTGGAGGCACGCTTTCTCATTATGTGTAGTCTCTGGGTGTTTCTCTTGTTTTCTTTATTGACTGGAAAATAATGCATCTAATTATTAAACGTCATATTTACTCTCAGAAGATGCACCAGAGGGAACTTTTACAAAAGAGGCGAATGTAAAGAAGTCACCAAAAGGATACCTGTAATTATAGTAATTAATATTGAGGTATTTACTCAAAAGAAGAGTAAAACTGTGGCATTCAGGAGAGAAAAAGAGAAATCAGCAACTCATGTTGGTACTTTTTAAAACTTTATAATGTTACTTGAAAATTCAATTGAAACCATGTTGTCATCTTGAAATTACACTAGTCATCACAATACTGCATTACTTCTCATTTTACGTGATTTATGATCCTGTGGTACCATTATGTTTATATCTTCCAAACTCATGATCGTTTTCCCAATGAACGGATGTTGTAATTTTACTTGCTATATTATGATAGATCACAGTTCTATAAAATACTGTACTCAAAGTACAAAAATAAGTGCCCTATGCACATTCTTTAATACTGTTTTTAATCTCTCTTTTTTGGTACCTCAGCTAACTAACTTCACATAAATAAAGTGATTAATAACAACAAGGAGAAGAAGCAAGAGATGGTTTAACACCTGGAAACCAGAGACGCAGTTTGCTGACAGCATTTTTTTTTTCGTTGATAGGGAATAATGATGTCTGACTCTGTTGCAGTCAGAAAAGTAGGGAGGAAAAAAAGAATTCATGAAGGAATAGAAACAAAAATACCAATAATTATATGAAACATTTAAACCAGTGACAATGATGGATTGATTTTAAATACACTTATCTGTGGCTCCTCTCCTGAGAGCCCCTAAATCTCTTAGGAATTACAGAAGAAAGTACCAAATTTCAAAATAAAATGTACATTTGAAAAAAACATGTATACCTCATTGCAAGTTATTTATTGCAAAACATATAGGTATAGATAAGGCTTGTTAAAAAGATTTCGAATTTTATAAACACGGGTATATTTAGAAAACAGAAATAGTTAATAATCAAAATGTTTTCAAGTGAGTAACAAAGCATACCTGCTCTTTAATGTCATAAATCAGTATATAAACTTGTCAATTCCACCTTTTAAAGCATATTTTAAAGCTTCTGGACCTCTGATGAAAATTGTTTTTTCTTTTTTATTTTTTTCACTTTTATGTTTCTTCTGGGGAACATATTTGAAAACTCATCTTACTTGAATAGCAATAATTATAGGTGAAGAGTTGTATGAATCTTTAAAAAGGCTTACTGTGCCCGCCTAGTATTTGGCAGTAATAGTTGAAACTTAAAATTTAGAACAGAGTTGGTTTAACTGTGGGGATTCTGACTAAGTGAAACAAACTACCGACTGGTACTGGTGAACTTAAGTGTAATTATATTCAGTTTATAAAAATGCAGAATGGATCACTAGACTGTGAACTCCACTGTGGAATTACACACACACACACACACACACACACAC
>NW_027399274.1:3269-8277 GCF_003265705.2 Callorhinus ursinus | reverse complement strand
AACAGAGCCCGAAAATGAACCCTCAACTCTATGGTCAACTAATCTTCGAAAAAACAGGAAATAGCAAGTGGGGAAAAAAAGACAGTCTCTTCAATAAATGGCGCTGGAAAAAATGGACAGTCATATGCAAAAGCCTGAAACTGGACCATTTTCTTATATCATACACAAAGATAAAATCAAAATGGATGAAAGACCTCAATTTGAGACAGGAATCCATCAAAATTCTTGAGGAGAACGTAGGTAGTAAATTCTGCAATAACAGCCACAGCAACTTATTTCAAGACACTTTTCTATAGGCAAGGAAAACAAAAGCAAAAAATGAACTTTTGGGACTTGATTAAGATAAAAAGCTTCTGCACAGCAAAGGAAACAATCAACAAAATTGAGAGGCAACCAACAGAATGGGAGAGATATTTACAAATTACATTATGGATAAAAGGCTAGTATCTAAGATCTATAAAGAAATTCTCAAACTCAATACCCAAAAAACAAATAATCCAGTCAAAAAATGGCCAGAAGACATGAGGAGACCCTTCTCCAAAGAAGATGTACAAATGGCTAAGAGACACATGAAAAAAATGTTCAACATCACTAGCCATGAGAGAAATTCAAATCAAATCCAACAATGAGATACCACCTTACACCAGTTAGAACGGCAAAATCTGGCAACATAGGAAACAAACAATGTTGGTGAGGATATGGAAAAGGGGAACCCCGCTTACATTGTTGGTGGGAACGCAAGCTGGTACAGCAACTCTGGAAAACAATATGGAGGTTCCTAAAGGCATTAACAATAGAGCTAACTGGGGCGCCTGGGTGGCTCAGATGGTTAAGCATCTGCTTTCGGTCAGCTTATGATCCCAGGGTCCTGGGATCGAGCCATGCATTGGGCGCCTGGCTCAGCGGGGAGCGTGCTTCTCCTCCCTCTGCCTCTCTTCCTGCTCATGCTCTCTCTCTGTATCTGTCTCAAATAAATACCAAAACCTTAAAAAAACAATAGACCTAACTTATGACCTATCATTTGTACTATTAGGTATTTACCACAAAGATACAGATGTAGTGAAACGAAGGGGCATATGCACCACAGTATTCATAGCAGCAAAGTCCCTAGGAGCCAAACTGTAAAAGGAGCCACGATGCCCTTCAACAGATGAATGGATATAGAAGATGTGGTCCATATATACAAGGGGATATTATTCAGCCATCAGAAAGGATGACTACCCACCATTTGCATCTACAAGGATGGAACTGGGTGAGGGGTTATGCTAAATGAAGTAAGACAATCAGTGTAAGACAATTATATAGTTTCACTCCCATGTGCAACCTAAGGAATAGCACAGAGGAACATAGGGAAAGAAGGAAACCTGAAGGGGAAGAAATCAGGGAGGGAGACGAACCATGATATTCTGGACTCTGGGAAACAAACTGAGGGTTACAGAGAGGAAGGGTGTGGGGAATGTTGTAGCCAGGTGATGGGTTTTAAGGAGGGCATGTGTTGTTTTAAACACTGGGTGTTATATGCAACTAATGAATCCTTAAACGCTACAACAAAAACAAATGCGGTACTATATGTTGGCTAAATGAACATAATAAAAATAAATAGAGCTAACCTTTCAACCCAGCAACTGCAATTCTGGGTATTTACCCCAAAGATACAGATAGAGTGAAAAGAAGGGGCACCTGGTCCCCAATATTCATGGGGAAGGAAGGACCTACATCCTAGGGCACGTGGCGAGACCACTGTCCAAGTGCCTGTTTGGCCTAGCCCAGAGCTGAATTGTTGGTCTACAGGTCCATGAGCACATTGTGATCCCTCTGTCCAGGTTGCTTGGCCTAGCACAGGTCTTATTTCCTGGTCTCCAGGTCCAAAATATATTATGAGACCTCTGTCCCGGTGACTGCCTGGCCCAGCAGAAATGTGTTGTTGGTGTCCATGGCTAAGGGCACATGGTGATCCCTTCGTCTAGGTGTCTCTATGGCCAGGTGCAGAGCTGTGTGTTGGTCTCCAGGTCCAAAGGCACATTGTGAGACCTCTGTCCAGGTGCCGGCTTGGCATACCACAGAGATGTATTGTTGGACTGCAGGTCCTAGAGCACATGGTGAGCCTGCTGTTTAGGTGCTTGCTTGGCCTAGCAGAGAACTGCTTTGCTGTTCTTCAGGTCCATTGGCACATGGTGAGTTCTCTGCGCAGGTGTCTGCTTAGCCCAGCATAGAGGTGAGATGTTGGTCTCCAGGTCCAAGGGCATGAGGTGAGGCCACTGTCCAGGTACCTTCTTGGCTGAATTCAGAACAGTGGAACAGGGCTCAGGTCCAGCTGCACATGGTAATCACATTGTCTAGGTGAGTTCTTGGCAACATACTGACCTGGGTTGACAGTCACCAGGTCCAAGGGTACATAGCGAGCCCCCTCTCCAGGTGTTTGCTTAGTCTACCTCAGAGGTAATTTCTTGGTCTCCAAAGGAAAAGGTCCATGGTGAGCCTGCAGTTCAGCTGAGTTTTTTCTCAATGCTGAGCTGGGATGCATGACTCGTGGTTTCTTGGCACTTGGCAAGCCTCATATTCTTTGGACTCACTTGCCTTGTGTCACACTGGCCTGGCCAGCTTGTGGTGTGAGGGCTCCTTGTCCACTCCATATCTATGATATTCTCCTGCTCAGTGTCAAATAGGATCAGAGGGCTCTCAGGTGTCAGTTTCCTGGTACTCTGTTTAGGGACTGAAATTCTTTATATTCTGCTGTTTTTGAGGTTTGACATTTATGGGGTCATTGTCAGCCAGGTATATGGTGGATTAGTTTGTCACCTCTGTGCTGGTTCAGACAGCTTATTGTCTGAGGACCTGTGGTCCAAGAATTTCCACTGTGTCCAATGATGTGGTGATTCCCGCAGTTTGTGGACTCAGCTTTCCTTTGTTGAGCCCGGTTGTGACCGCAGGGATATGGGGCCCAGCAAGCTGCGAATCCACTTCACTCTGATTCCCAGTGTCCTTATCCCACATGCCAAATCAGAATGCATACCTGAGCAGCCAGTTCATCCTCACAGAGGGAAATGCGTCAAGGAGTAGCTGGGTTCGAGGACTCTCAGGACCAAAGAAGCGCACAAAAATAGGGACACAGAGGAAGGTGGCATGCAGAAAGTTGGTAAGAGGCCCACAGCAGGAGGAGTGGGCAGGAGAAGAGAATAGAGTAGAGAACTCAACGAAGAGCAGGAAGAGTTATGGCTGAAGTGCCAACCCTCCGCAGTGCAGCCTGGGCTGTTGTTGTGCTTTCTGAACATCTCTGGGGCATCACAAGGCCTTCTTGTGATGTCATAACCATAGCTTGGCCAATCACCATGGCACTATCAGGTTGATCCCGTTTGGGTGGCCAATTATGATGCAGTTTGCCTGGCCAGTGACCAATGGCTTTCTCAGTAACACTTCTGACATCATTGCCTGGAAACTATATTTTAAAGAAAACAGGTTAAGTTTCCATCAAGATGAAAAAATATTATTCAGGATGTATTTACAGTAAAGGCCAAGGTGAGGCTGAAAGCCTCAACCAGTACAAAGCTAAATGTGTCCCACAGAGTCACCATTCACTGAAACACTGACGCCGATATTATTGAGGACATGGGGCATTAGATCCCATGGAAGGTCATGCTTTCTTGGGGTAAGTTGGACAATACGGCCCTAAAACAAGTGTTATTGTCATGTCATCCATCAAACTTATATATAAGTGTTGAAAATGGTAGATATAGGTTGGGTGCATCTTCCCACAATGAACATAAACCTGGAAAGGATGAAGCTGTGTCACAAATCATTATCTACTTGCCAAAAGGATATTCAGCTCTCATAGAATTGGGGCAACAAAAGCCAGTCTGTCACCAGGTTCACAGTCTTCATGTCCAGCATCCAATCAGAAAGTACTGACGGGAAGAGTTAAGTTTGTCTCCTCCTTCAAATACAACTACATACTTATCAAATCATTCTGAACACCCAAGAAATCAATCAGAGATGTAAGAATACAAATGCTGCAAGTCTACATGTAGACAAGGGAACACCATTTGGAAGGGAGGAAGTGTGGAGACGTGAATGTGTTGTGATACCACTGAGGATAGGGTGGAGATGAGGGAGTCTGCTTGAGGAAGCGACCGCAAAGTATTATCAGCAGCAGGGTGCAAATACAGATTTTTTTGAAGTCTGGATATAGAAGATTTATTATATATACACAATGGAATGATACTCAGCCACGAAGAAAAATGATACCTCGTCATTTGCACTGATGTGGATAAAAAATGAGGGTTTAATGCTACTTGAAATTAGTCAGTCATGGATAGACAAATACCATATGATTTCACTCATATTTGGAACTTAAGAAACAAAACCGATGAACATAGGGGAAGGGAAGACAAAATAAAATAAGATGAAAACAGAGAGGGAGGTAAACCATAAGAAACTCTTAACTATAGCGATGAAAGTTAGGGTCTCTTGAGTGGAGGTGGGTGTGGAGAAGGGGTAATTAGGTAATGGGCATTAGGGAGAGCACTAGGAATGAACATTGGGTGTTACATGCAACTGATGCACCACTAAATTCTACCTCTAAAATTACAAAGAAAGAAAAAAGGATGTGTTCTGGAAGCTCCCATGTTTGTTCCCCACTTGCACACAGTAAGTTCCCGTTAATTCCTTATTTAAAAGGTGAGCACAGATGGAGCTGTCTGGTCAGCAAGCAGATGCACAGGGTCTGGAGCTCACGGAAACAGAAGAGTAATAGGCAGAGAGGTGCTCTCTGAATCTGGGGGAACAGAAAGGTGGCTGGAACCAGATAGCATGGGTTCATAACATAAGCCTTCTTGACATGCACTTGGCAACCGCATGCTGGTCCATTCCTGTGTCAAGGCAAATTTCAATAAGATACCCGTTTGGTATGCTGGTGAGTCACCTTGAGTCCAAGCTGGAGGCTGTTCTTTTCCAAGCGATGGCCCTTCCACTTGGGAATTTACACACCGCAGTTGACTCTGACTTACCTGTC
>NW_027399274.1:1238-3169 GCF_003265705.2 Callorhinus ursinus | reverse complement strand
TATCTATCTATCTATCTATCTATCTATCTATCTATCTATCTATCTATGTTTTCTCATACCTAAGGTTTCAGAGTGTATTGTGTGAGCCATGCGATAACTCTGGACAAATGACCTCTAGGGAATTACAGCAAAGATATGTTGACCTGTTGGAATGTCCCAGGCCTTGCGCTCCCGTGTGACACGAGTGAATGACTTGGAATGACTTCTAAGGGCACGTGCTCAACAGGGAAACACATAGAGGTGCCAAAGCTTCTGTCCTCCCCAAGTAAGCATGGTGATTGACATGCAGTACTTTGGCTGGATTGTGTCCACACCTTGTCCCCCAGGAAAAAATGCAAGAGAAGTTGAAACCTACCTGGATCCTCGTTCTTGAATATCTAGCCCTCGGGCCAGTCGTTCTCTGGTGGCGATGCCAAGGTATGGGTTCTGCTGGAACAATGCTTTCAGAGCACCTTGCTGCATCAGCTTCAAAACAAGCTGCATCCATCAGAATCTGGGTGGGAGTGGAATTGTTGCAGGAAAAATGGCAACCCTATAAGAAAGGCTTCATAGGAATGCAAACTGGTGGTGTGGTGTCTGGTCTTCACTTTCTGCCCTGTGGACACCTTCCCAGTCTGGGGATTCCTGTGCCTTTGCCACTCAAGTATCCACCTAAGGGGCTTCTCAGTGGGACACAGGCATTCCTCCACCTGCCTATGGGAATGGGTGATAGGCAAGGATCTAGGGAAATTCCAACCGCTATCAAGCCATGTTACCGCATGCCCATGAGTTGAGGAGACCCACGGTGGGGTTGAGGGGGCGAAAGCACCTTAGGAGAAACAAAGAGAATCCCACTGTTCCTAAGAAACATCAAGGTAAACTCCAACAATACATCCTAAGTGTGGATCCACGAGGTATATGCTATATTTTTGTAAATGACACCTGAAATATGTCCTGAATCTTGACCCATTCTCTGCCACCTGAGATGTAGCTTGCCTAGTTTCAAAAGAGGGATTCTTGGTGGGAATGCTGGCCAACAACTTCAGTTTTCATTCTGACAGCAGCCATATGCAAGCCTCTCTCTATCCCCTTCCCCAATCCTCCATGGATCACATCCCTACAGCATGTGTGCTGGCAATTTGGGTGGTCCCTTCTACTTTCACAATCCCTGGAAAGTTATCAGGTTCTTTGGGGAATTTAAGCAGGGAGCAGGGCATCTGATGGAAACTTACTCCTTGATGTGCTGGTGGGAGCCATGCTGATGGAGTCACTTGGGTCCCAGAGCACTGGCTGTTCGACTAGGCAGGACCTGGCATTACATGAGTTATCAATGCCTGATATGGCCCAACCCTGCATGGCCCACTCCCAATCATTCTGACAGTTTCCTGTGGTAACCCTGTCTTCAGTTGTCCAGACCTTTGGTGGAAGAGGTCTTCAGGAGGACATCAGGACCACTTGAGCCAAGTGCTTGCCCTGGGCAGGTGGACGTGCCCCACCCCCTCTCCTCTGGTTGAATGTGCCTTTCCTACTCCCACTAGCTTCTCTCCAGGATTACAGCCCAGACATCAAATCGTGGTGTTGAGACTCCGGGGCCTCTCTGTAGGACTGGATCCAGTAAAGACCCTTCCAAATCACTTCAGATTCTGTCATGTGGATAGGGAACTCGAGTCACCTTTGGCCACCAAAGAAGAGCCACCTAATTAAGTTCCCTTGTATTTAACTACATTGTTTTCTATCTTTCTTTTCTTTGTTTACATTTATTTTTGTTTATTGGAACTTTTGTCAGTTTTCATTTCACTGTTCTCAATTTCCCCTTCATTTTTATTTTTATTTTTAATTTTTGGTACTACATTTTTTTTTACTTGGATTTTGTGTGGGCCTGTGTGGCTCAGTCATTACACATCTGCCTTTGGCTCAGGTATGACCCCAGGATCCTAGGATCGAGTCGCACA
>NW_027399274.1:0-1138 GCF_003265705.2 Callorhinus ursinus | reverse complement strand
TTTATTTATTGTGTGTGTGTGTGTGTGTGTGTGTGTGTGCCTGGCATTTTCAACCAACCCCCACTAATCGGGACAGGTTACCCACTTAGTTTGGTGTCTAGATGCTCTCAGCCTCTGGGGAACCAGATTCTGATGAAATCATGGCAGCTTCCAAGGAGTTAGTGAGGTCATATTTGTGGAGCCAGGCAGGACACCGAAATCAGTCGGCTTAGATAGGAGGTACGTGAGAGGGAAATTGCGGAGTTGACCATCGCCATGTATGTGGGGGATGTTGGTCGACACTCTGAGTTGCTTGTGGGCTTGCACACATGAGTGTGTGTGGCAAACCAGCTCCCGTGATTGAGAGCCTTTGGACCTTTTCCTCCAGGCCTCACATTCACCTGGTACCTCTACTGGCACATCTCTCTTGGGCCAAGGGGAAGCCTTGGGCATCCAGAAGTTCCTAATCAACAACACCTGCATTTGGATTTGCCTCTCTCTCCTCTTGTGGCTGGATGAAAAGTTTAAATCTCACTAGCACCTTCACTTTTTCTCTTTCTGTGTATAAGAGTTGTCAGAGTATCGACCCATGCATGCCAGGTCAAGCTGGTTTATACTTTCTTGCACTAATTTAGAGACTTTAGATAGTTATCCCATATATTATAAAATTCTTCTTGTATATAAGTTTAAGTCCTCTTGCTATTATTGTGAATAAAATACTATACGAAAAATTATTCTCTAATGCAGATTAGTGCCTTCATTCAATTTTCTGAAATATCAATTAATGAAACATTTTTTTCCTTTCTTTCCCTAACCTATTTAACCTTACACTCCTCAGAAGACCATTTTTCTTATTGAATATGCATTGTTGACTTTCTTTTTCCCCTTATATGAACCTTCGTTTTTAATTTTTTTAAATTTTTTATTGTTATGTTAATCACCCTACATTACATCATTAGTTCTTGATGTAGTGTTCCATGATTCATTGTTTTTGCATAACACACAGGGCTTTATGCAGAATGTGCACCATTTAATACCCATCACCAGGCTAACGCATCCCCCCACCCCCCTCCCCTCTAGATCCCTCAGTTTGTTTTTCAGAGTCCATCATCTCTCATGGTTCGTCTCACACTCCGACTTACTCCCCTTCATTCTTCCC
>NW_027399273.1:0-8277 GCF_003265705.2 Callorhinus ursinus | reverse complement strand
GGCTGGGTGATAGACATTGGGGAGGGTATGTGCTACGGTGAGTGCTGTGAATTGTGCAAGACTGTTGAATCACAAATCTGTACTTCTGAAACAAATAATGCAACATATGTTAAGAAAAAAGAAAAAGAAGAAGATAGCAGGAGAGGAAGAATGAAGGGGAGTAAGTCAGAGGGGGAGACGAACCATGAGAGATGATCGACTCTGAAAAACAAACTGAGGGTTCTAGAGGGGAGGAGGGTGGGGGGATGGGTTAGCCTGGTGATGGGTATTAAAGAGGGCACATTCTGCATGGAGCACTGGGTGTTAGGAACAAACAATGAATCATGGAACACTACATCAAGAACTAATGATGTAATATATGGTGATTAACATAACAATAAAAATTTAAAAAAATACTGTTATATGTGAAATTTAGTATCACATTAGTTATCAGAAAAATGAAAATTATAATACATTAAGATAAAACCATACACCCATCAGAAGGGCTAAAATTTAAAATCTAAGACAATGATCATTTTGGTGAGAATATGCAGCAGTTGAACTCTCATATGCTGTATTAAAAGGAGCATAGAACAGTATGACCATTCTGAAAAATGGATAGTTTCTACTAAAGGCAAGCATATGCCTACCCTATAAGCCAGCAATCCAATTCTTACTATAAAAACAAGACACGAGTGCATATGTTCACAAGAATGTTCATAGCCACTTTATTTGTAGGAGCTCAGAATGAGAAATAAGCCAAATGTCCATAAACAGGAAAGAGGACAAATCAGTTATGCTGTATTCATACAACATGCTATTACACAAAATGACAGAAAAAACAAAATGGATGAATCTCAGAAAGATTATGTAGAATAGAAGAACCCAGACAAGACTACATCTGTCTGATTCCACCTATTCACAAGTTCTACATCAGGCAAGACGAATAATAGAATGATAAAAGCCTGACAGTGGTTACCTCGGGTGGTGGTTACCTCGGGTGGTGGGTGCTGTGGTATCAACTGGGAAGGACACCAAGGAACTTTTGAGGGTAAAGTAAATTGATATATCTTGATATGGATGGTGGTCACATAAGTGATTTGATTTATAACAAAATTACTGAGCTTATGAGTTTTACCATATGTACGTTTACCTCAATTTAACCAAGTTTTCTTGATGACGTTCAACAGTTTGAGTAGTTCACCTGTTAGAAATTTTCATAGGATGGTGAAACACAACCATCCCCGAGAACTCAGTTTAAATTTAAACAGTCTTGAATCTAAAGTTCATTTGTTTGTTGCATGAGGACACATGCGAGTGCATATTCACTCCTTCTCCTCAGTGATACAGCACTACTAACAACGGCAAAGTAAGCTCGTTATTCCCTTTGGCTAACATTTCATAGCCGTCGGGAACAAGAGAACAAGCTATGTTCTGTGCCACAGTTGCTATTTACTAGAGTTCTCATAAGGCCATTCTATCACTCTGGATGAAGACATTTTAAAATATATAAAACAGGGGGTGCCTGGCTGGCTCAGTCCGAAGAGCATGCAACTCAATCTTGGGTCAGGAGTTCGAGCCCCACATTGGTTGTACAGAATACTTAAACAAAAACTTCTTAAAAATAAACAGTATGTATTCAACGGAACGAAACATTTGTCCATGACAGGGGCAGTTTGCAAAGGTGTCTGGAAATGGAAAATGAGTTTGCCACGGGCACCAAAAACAACAAAAAACAAAACAAAAAAAGGAAAAGCAAAGCCAGGGTCCCTCCTACAGTGTAACTCTCTTAAGAATGCATCCTGTGGGGGCGCCTGGGTGGCTCAGTAGTTAAGCATCTGCCTTCAGCTTGGGTCATGATCCCAGGGTCCTGGGATCGAGCCCTGCATCGGGCTCCGCATCGGGCTCCTGCTCCGCGGAAGTCTGCTTCTCCCTCTCCCACTCCCCCTGCTTGTGTTCCCTCTCTCGCTGTCTCTCTGTCAAAAAATAAATAAAATTTTTTTTAAAAAAAAAGAATGCATTCTGTGGCTGCTAAACCATTCTGCATTAAGGACTAATGAATCTGGGCTCGCCTCTGCATTTGCACAGCTGACAACAGTGGGCCTATCTACAGAGTTCTTTGAGGTAGTGGGTGAGGACGTAGCAGCATTGCATTTCAACCTGAGCAGCCTCGACTGGGCAGACTGTTGAGTATGAGCTGTACACCAGAGCAACATAAACATACCCCACACCCGCCACCTGGAGCAGGCGCAGCTCTTGGCCCGGCATTCACTTCACTCTTTGTGCTTCAGCTTCCCTTCATGCGCTAGACGCCCTGGGATGCCTCCCTGCCTTTGTATATGCCACCCTACTTATCTGGAATATGCTTTCTATCTCAACTTTCCCTAGGGATCCCCTTCCATGCTTCGTTCTAGTAACTCCCCAGCTTATTTGGTGCCCCTTATCTAGGCTCATCACTATGAAAACATCTATGAAGCCATAGGGTCATTTCCGATTTGCTTGTCTGTCTCCCTAACTCCATTATTACCTCCTTTTGATCAGGGCCTAGTATTTTTTCATCCTTGAACTTCTAATACCTTTGGTAGTTGGACACAAAGCAATAGATGATTACAGAATAAATGTGTTAAGCATGAATAAATGGGGGAGAAAAGCTAATTTTGTATTCTTGTTTTGATATGTAAATTGCTGTACACCTAAAAACAAAATACTCACTGTGACAGCATTCAATGTGTATCAATTTTCCCCCTCAAAAGAATGCCCACAGAAAGAGGAATACTCTGATTAAAACATTAATCTCTATTATACTGAATTCCTTTAAGTGTGGTTAATTTTTAAAAAATCCTAAAACTTTTCTCATATTCAGTTTACCATCCTATTGCTACTTCTAAACAATGTGTTATTCTGCTTTCTTTTCTCAGGGATATAGATTTGGGATGGCGCCATTAAGCCAGAAGAGTTGACAGACCCCTTTAAAAGTTCCATACAACATTTTAGCAGTCAGGAAACCATGAACAAGGGAGAACTCAGGGAGGCATTTGAGGGGACATAGGAGCCCATCAAGCCATCTTGCAGGGGCACTCTAAAAGCATTTCTTCTGGATTTTAATGTATTCCTCCAATGGAGGAGAGCTTACTATTTTTCCAGGTTCATTAAGCCTCTTTCTCAGAAATACTGTTTATGGCACTCCAAAATCAGGTTCTATAGTTGGGAGTCCATCTCCTCCTGTTATGTATTAGCAAAAGGTGCAGACTAGTTGGTTAGCTTCACTTGCAGAATGAAATCTTTTAGTTTTAGATGAAATGCAGTACCTTTTAGGCCTGGGTGGCTTCCAGAATCATTAAGCTATTATGTATCTAGGGGATCCCTGCTAATTGAATTAGTGAAACATTGTGCCTATATCCATGCTAAAGAGAATCTATTCTGGCCCCACATCACCTACTAGAAGAATGGGTCTAGGTGCCATATATTTCTCTGGTGATTCAATTTCCCTACCTATAGCTATGTAAGCAAGGGTGAATACCTGTCCAAACCTGAGTCAGGCAGATTCCATAGGAGAGTGACAGAGACAACCTGGTCAGATAGAAGGAATGCAATTGTAAGATCATGTAGTACAGAACACTATGGCAAGTCTTAGTAAAATACGGAGTAATAGAGAAAGCTGGTCTACAAAGAAAAACACAAATATAGAATAGATGGGCAAGAGAAGCTGAAATGAGACTCTAGAGCCCCATAACACAGAAGCCTGCATCCCCATGTTATCTGGCCTCATTTCCATTCCAGTTGTTGGATATCTTAGAGATTAGCCTTAGAGAAAAAAAAAATTAAGTTAGTGTGAGTGGATTTCTGTTACTAGCAAGCAAACTACATCTGAAAGAGCAATTTTAACTATAATAATGACTTAGGTGATGGTTAATTTTTATCAACTTGCCTGTGCCACAGTGCCTAGCATATATATGATTCAAAATTATTCTGGATATTTTTGTGAAGGTGTTCCGGATGATAATTAATAACTTCAATCAGTGATCTTTCAGAAAACCATATTGACCTTCATAATGTAAGTGGGCTTCATCTAACAGCTGAAGGCCTGACTACAACAAAGTTTGACCTTCCCGCAAGGAAGAAGGAATTCTCTTGAAGACTGCCTTTGGACTTCGTCTGCCACACTGGTTATTCCTGGATCTACAGCAGAAAGGCTTTGGACTCAAAATGCCAGTCTCTCCTGAGGCTCCAGTTTGCCAGTCTCCACCATCAGAGATTTTGGACTTGCTGAGATTCCATAGTCACATGAGTCAGTTCCTTAAAATCAGATTACTCTCCCTCCCTCTGCCTCATATGTGGATATAGATATACATACTTAGGCACACACATACACATCCTGTTGGCTCTATTTCTCTGGAGAACGCTTACTAATACAATGTGCAATAACTACAAATTGTAATTAGTTGCACATAAATAAATATGTATGCCCTCAATCCAAATTATTACAAAAGACATCCTGAATTCTGTTCATCTGCATTGCACCATTTCTGTTTTATTAGACTGAAAAGAAGGGACTCAGATTTACTGAACACCAACTATAGTGTATGCCCGAACCAGTGACGCTGATTTCCCAAACAAATAGAAGGCAGGATTTTTACTTAACTCACAACTAAGAAAACTAAGATTCTGAGAACTTTTGTAACTTGTCAATGATCATTCTGAGGCTATGCCATGTAATTCTTTTTGTTGTCAAGTACTTAAATGATGTATTTGTTTGTATAACCAGTACAAAAGAAAACTCGATGGTCTAGTTGGGCCTCGGATGAAGAGAGAGTAATGGAGGAAGGATATATGATGCAGAGGAGTGCAAAGGTTGGAATTCTGATTTTGGAATCAGAAAAGCCCACTAGGCTTGGGGGGGCGGAGCAAGATGACAGAGGAGTAGACCTGGATTTCATCTGGTCTCAGGAATTCAGCTGAATAGGGATCAAACCATTCTGAACCCCCACAAACTCAACAGGAGATCAAAGAAGAGAGTAGCAACAACTCTCTGAACAAAGAAGCGACCACTTACAGGAAGGTAGGACGTGGGGAGAAGTGAATCCGAGGAGATATTCGGGAGGATAGACGGCAGGGGAGGGGGCCTCCGTCGGCCGCTTCTGGCAAGTGCTAGAGCCGCGGAGCACAAAACCGGAACTTTAAGAAGTCGGCTCCGCGGACGGACGTCGCTCCAGTGGCTAAGCGGGGGGTGGAACCCTCGCGGGACAGTGTGGTCTCAGGACCCTCGGGGTCACAGAAAGACCAGGGGTGCCTGAGTGCGGCAGAGCTCCCAGGTATCGGCGCGGGGAAGCCGGCTGCAGAGACGGAGCCGAGGCGCGGGCTCTCAGCTCGGGGTGGCCATAAACGGTGATCCGCGGCCCAGTCGGGCCACTGCTCCTCCAGCAGGGACCCAACAGGCGGCAGATCCGGGGAGACGCCCCTTCCTCCCCCAGAAGGAGCGGCACGGGAGCGCACCGCAGGGGTCTGCTGGGTTTGGAGACTCCACACGGGGTCGGGTGCCAGAGATAGAAACGCTCGGTCACAGGCCGGGTGAGCACGGAGTGCGGCTGGAGACCGGGGACACGGGAGTGACTGCTTTTCTCTGGGGGTGCACTGAGGAGCGGGGCCCCGAGTTCTCAGCTCCTCCGGGAGGAGATTGGGAGGCCACCATTTTCACGCTGGCCCTCCAGAGCTGTACCGAGAGCTTGCAGGGAACAAAAGCTCCTGAGAGCAAACCCGAGCACCTTGCTTAGCCGGGACCAACAAGGGCGGGGCAATTCTGCGTCCGGCAAAGACATTTGGGAACCACGGCAACAGGTCCCTCCCCCAGTAGATCAGCACGAACAGCCAGCAAGCCAAGACCAAGTTTACCGATCAAGGAGAACAGGAGAACTCCAGCGCTAGGGGAATACTGCACATAGAATTCATGGCTTTTTTTTTACTATGATTCATTAGTTTTTCAAAGTTAATTTTTTTTAATTTCTTAATTTTTCTTTTTCCTTTTCAACCAACATCTTATCAATCCCTTTCTTAAAAAAACATTTTTTATTTTTCATTTTTAGAGTCATATTTTATCCCTTCATAGTAGTTACCCTTATTTTTGGCATATATATATATAAGTTGTTCTCTCTTTAAAATTTTAAGATACAGTTTCTTCTAACAGATCAAAATATACCCTAAATCACTAGTGTATGGCTTTCTTCTAGTCTCCTGCCTGATCATATTCTCTCCTTTTTTTTTAAATCTTCTTTCTTTTTTCAAACTTATCAATTCCTTTTATAAAATCTTTTATAATTTTTATATTTACAGTTATCTTCCATCCCTTCATTATATCAACCCTTATTTTGTACATATATGTCTTTCTTCCTTTAATATTTTAGGAGGCACTTTTTTCTAACAGACCAAAATACACCCAGAATCTAGTGTGTGGCAATGATCTATGCAATAGCCTGATCATATTTGATCATATTCTGTTTTATTCTATTGTTCTGTTTTTGCTTTTATCTTTTTCTTTTTGTTTTTTTTTTCCTCTTCCTTTTTTCTTTCGTTCCCTTTCTTTTCCCCTGGTTTCAGGTCTTTTCTGATTTGCATAGAGTATATTTGCTGGGGACGTTGTTAACCTGTTAGCATTTTGTTCTCTCATTCATCTATTCTCCTCTGGACAAAATGACAAGACAAAAAAATTCACCTCAGCAAAAAGAACAAGAGGTAGTACCGTCAGCCAGGGACCTACTCAATACAGACATTAGTACGATGTCGGACCTAGAGTTCAGAATCACGACTTTAAAGATACTAGCTGGGCTTGAAAAAAGCATGGAAGTTATTAGAGAAACCCTTTCTGGAGAAATAAAAGAACTAAAATCTAACCAAGTCGAAATCAAAAAGGCTATTGATGAGGTGCAATCAAAAACGGGGGCACTAACTGCTAGGATAAATGAGGCAGAAGAGAGAATCAGCGATATAGAAGACCAAATGATGGAAAATAAAGAGGCTGAGAAAAAGAGAGAAACAACTACAGGATCACGAGGGCAGAATTCAAGAGATAAGCATTATGATAAGATGAAACAACATTAGAATAATTGGGATCCCAGAAGAAGAAGAAAGAGAGAGAGGGGCAGAAGGCATACTGGAGCAAATAATAGCAGAGAACTTCCCTAATGTGAGGAAGGAAACAGGCATCAAAATCCAGGAGGCACAGAGAACCCCTCTCAAAATCAATAAAAATAGGTCGACACCCTGACATCTAATAGTAAAACTTACGAGTCTCAGAGACAAAGAGAAAATCCTGAAAGCAGCTCGGGAGAAGAGATATGTAACCTACAATGGTAGAAACATTAGATTGGCAACACACCTAGCCACAGAGACCTGGCAGGCCAGAAAGGACTGGCGTGAGATCTTCAGAGCACTAAACGAGAAAAATATGCAGCCAAGAATACTATATCCAGCTAGGCTATCATTGAAAATTGAGGGAGAGATAAAAAGCTTCCAGGACAAACAAAAACAAAAGGAACTTGCAAACACGAAACCAGCCCTACAAGAAATATTGAAAGGGGTCCTCTAAGCAAAGAGAGAGCCTAAAAGCAGCAGAGATCAGAAAGGAACACAGACAATATATAGTAACAGTCACCTACAGGCAATACAATGGCAAAATTCATACCTTTCAATAGTTACCCTGAACGTAAATGGACTAAATGCCCCAATCAAAAGACACAGGCTATCACATTGGATTAAAAAACAAGACCCATTGATAGGCTGTCTGCAAGAGACTCATTTTAGACCCAAAGACACCCCCAGATTGAAAATGAGGGGGTGGAAAATGATTTACCATGCTAATGGACACCAAAAGAAAGCTGGGGTGGCAATCCTTATATCGGACAAGTTAGATTTTAAAACAAAGACTGTAATAAGAGATGAAGAAGGACACTCTATCCTACTTAAAGGGTCTATCCACCAAGAAGATCTAACAATTGTAAATATCTATGCCCCTAACATGGGAGCAGCCAATTTTATAAGGCAATTAATAACAAAAGCAAAGAAACACATTGACAACAATACACTAATAGTGGAGGACGTTAACACCCCCCTGACTGAAATGGACAGATCATCTAAGCAGAAGACCAACAAGGAAATAAAGACTTTAAATGACACACTGGACCAAATGGACTTCACAGACATATTCAGAACATTCCATCCCAAAGCAACAGAATACACATTCTTCTCTAGTGCCCATGGAACATTCTCCAGAATTGATCACATCCTAGGTCACAAATCAGGTCTCAA
>NW_027399272.1:0-8240 GCF_003265705.2 Callorhinus ursinus | reverse complement strand
AATGTATTTTGAGTTAATGTTTATATGTGGTGTGAGGTAAGGGTCCAGTTTCATTCCTCTGTACACGGATAGCCAATTGTCTGGCACCCTTTGTTGAAAAGACCATTCTCTCCCCCAGTGTAATGTTGTCCACCCTTGTGAAAATTCAGTGGAAAATAGATGAAGGGGTTTATTTCTGGGCTCTCAGTTAAATCCCACTGATCTGTATGCACATCTTTTTTTAAAAAATTATTTTATTTCTTTATTTTTAAAAATGTTTTAAATTTAAATTCAATTAGCGTATAATGTATTATTTGTTTCAGGGTGAATGCATACCTTTATGACAGTATAAAAATGTTTTATTTACTGTTGCTTTGTATTAATATTTGAACTTTGGAAGAATGACCTTTCACCTTTGATTTTCTTTTTCAAGATTGTTTTGGCAATTTTGTGGTCCCTTGAAACTCCATATGAATGTTAGGATTAGCTTGTGCAGTTCTTTCCAAAGGCCTTTGTGAATTTTCTTGGGAACACATTGAATTTCCACATTGCATTGTGTACTATTGCCATCTTATCGGTAGTATGTCTTTTCATCGCCGTGGGGTCCTCAGATTTATTTAGGTGTCCCTTTCTTTCAGCAATGTTTTGTAATTTTCATCATACAAGAATTTCATCTTGATTACATCTGTTCCTAAGTATTTTGTCAATGTTAATGTTCCCTAAAATGGAAATGTTTTCTTAAATTATTTTGTGGATGATTCATGGCTAATGTATAAAAATAAGACAGATTCTTGTGTATTGATATTAACTGGCTGTAATCATTTTTTGTTGATTGTTTAGGAAGCTCTGTCTATAAGATGATGTCATCTCTGGTCTCTGAATAGACCTAGTTCTACTGTTTTCTTCCACATGTGGATTTCTTGCCTTATCATTCTGGGTAGAACTTTCAGTACGATACTGAGCAATGAGTGAAAGCCAGCATGATGGACTTGTGTTTGATTTTAGTGTAGAGCTGTCAGTCCTCAAAATTGAGCATGATGTTTGATTAGAGTTAGGGTTGGGGTTAGGGTTAAGGGTTAGGTTTAAGGGTTAGGGTTAGGGTTGGTGACCCTGTGACCCATGAAGCCCGACACTCAGCATGCTGGTGCCAGGAACACTCCCCCTTTGCTGAGCTCCCGGGCAAACCCTGCACGTCCCCTCCCCTGGCTGACCCCCTGCAGGTTCTGTCCCCACCTGCCATGAGTTGAGCACCTTTGGGCACAGCCCTTGTTTCTGTGCCCTACAGACTGGGTAGAATCAGCTTCATGGTTTCTAGCCTCTAAGCCTCAGTCTCCCCTTTGTAAGATGGGGTCCTGAGGGCTCCCATCTTTGGGAGTCGAAGGTAGGGATGCCCCACCAGCCGATGCACTCAGGCCAGGCCAGGAGGGTGGCTGTTGCTTAAAGCAGTCCAGGGCGTGCCCCCTTGAAGAAAGTGTACACGTTCACGGCCCAAGTTTTGGGGTCCTGCCGCCAGCCTCTGGCAGTGACCCTCCTCCAGCCCTGTCCCCTGTCCCTGTGGATACATGGTGTTCCTGGAGCTGTTCCTGCAGACAGTTGAGAAGCACTTCATGGTGGGACACAGGGTCACCTACTACGTCTTCACCAATCAGTTGCCCGCCAGGCCCCATGTGCCCCTCCGGGAAGGCTGGAGGATGGTGGTCCTCGAGGTCCCCAGCACCCCGCGCTGGGAGGACGCGTCCATGCAGAGCATGTGATGTTCCGCCACTTCTGTAAGCAGCTCTTCCTGTCATCGCGCGCTGAAATAAAGTTCTCAGACACCAATCTGAGCGGCCATGTAGGGCTGCCTCTGTAAGTAGGGCAGCAGCAGCTGGGTTCTGCACATCGCTTTTATTTCATTTTTTATCAGAAAAGCAAGGGCAGATGCCTCAAAGCGTGGGAAAGGAGGACAAAGGGATGGCAAGTATCCTGAAGCGGTAAAGCAGGCCTGCACCCTCCTCTACACGCAGGCACGCAGGGAGGCCGTCATGGGATCGGGGAAGAGTGGGATGTTTGTGTTAGCAAACACCAGGTGCAGGAAGGGGGGCACGGAGGATTACATTCTTTCCTGGCTCCTAACCTAGGCCCTGCCCCTGGGGATCATGGGATCCTGCTCCTACCGGGCCATTGTGTTCAGTATCCTGAGAACAGGAACGCTGCTGAAGTTTCAGCTGCTTCCACAATCACTCCTTAGGGCTGACAATATATTTTCTAAGATTAACTCCACAATTCCCCCGTGAGTTGGATTACCTGGTGTGCACAGAGGTGGACATGAAGTTCCGTGACCACGTGAGTATGGAGATCCTGTCCCCCCTCTTTGGCACCCTGCACCCCGGTTTCTACGAGGTGGCCCACAAGGACTTCAGGTATGCGCATCGGCCACAGTCCCAGGCGCATATTCCCCAGGGGCAAGGGCGACTTTGACTACAAGGGGGCCTTTTCTGGGAGGTCGGTGGTAGAGGTTCACCAACTGACCTTGGCCTGTCACAAGACAATGGGGGTCAACCTGGCCAATGGGATCGAGGCTGTGTGGCATGACGAGAGCCACCTGAACAGGTACCTGCTGGACCATAAGCCCATTATGTTGCTGTCCCCAGAAGGCATGTAAGACCCACAGCTGCTGGGCTGCCCCCGGAGGACCTATGGGATCCACAGCTGCTGGGCTGCCCCCCATCATGAAAAAGCTGAGATTCATGGCTGTGCCCAAGAATCACCAGGATGGCAGCAGTGGTTAGTATTTGAGGAGTCGTTTTGGTGCCCACCGGGTCTTTCACTTGAGTTAACAAATGAGCCCGAAGGAAAGACGTCATCAGTTAGGAAGTATAGACAAAGGTCAGAGTGGAGGTGGGTAAAGTCCTCTTTCAGAGAGCAAGGATGCTCGGAGATTCTTCTATACACCTTGCCCTGTTCTTCGTTTCCAGCTGCCTGGCCCTGAGTACTGTCCTTTCAATGATTTGGTCATCTAGTAAGTAACATGTTTCTCTGTTCCATGAGCCACTGGAGCAGATTATTCAAACCTGACAAGGTTGTGGTGACCTCCAATCTGTAGCCCATAGCTCGGAATCAGGGGTGACTTCTCTGCCCAGCCACTGGCTGACCACTAAGTTAACAGCACAGGGATTCAGTAGCCATACACACATCAAAGAATACAGACTTGACAAAGTTAGTTCAGAAAAGTCACTAAACCAACAGTAGCAACTTCAATGAGCTGCAATCATGAAGCCTGGCGTGGGGAAGGTCTGATGTTCAGGATGCTTCCATTATACTAGTCATAATCACTCCCTGGACTTTTCACTGGGGCCAAGTCCCCTGGCTGCGGGCCAAGTATCTCCTACATGTTCCACCTGCCTCTCTCTGGCTCCTGCAGCCATGCGCCATCCTGTGCTGCTTTCCAGTAGAGGTCCATTTTCACCAAAGCCAGGAAGATGGGATGGCGTTTCCTGACTCCCCACTCCCCACCCCACACTGTTGCAAGAGAGGAAAATGTTTTCCTCAACCCTCTTAAGGTCCCTGGCTGAGTCTGGAAATTGACAAAGACAGATGGACAGGAGAAAAGCAAGCAAAATATATTGATTGTTTTGGTGGGAGCCTCACAAGACCATGACGACCAGCAGAGGTGACTGGAGCAGACAGCTCTTCTACCTTTTAGACAAAGAAGCACTAAGTGTGTGAAGAATTGACAGACACTGGGGTTTGGACAAGGGCTCGTAAACGGTAAAGAAATTAACTAGGAAGATAAAGGTTCGTTTAAACAGGTGTGTTCGTATAGAACCCGTGGTCCTAAATTCCTTGACTCTGGTGATAAGCACGTCATCCCTGTGGTCTGGGGAGAGAAAGTTCCACATGGCAGTATTCTGACCTGCTTAAGGGAAGAAGGGCTGATGGCTGGGGGTCAGACAGACCTTCTTGCTTCTGCTCTATGCAAAAGTTCTTTTAGCTTCTATCTTTAATTTGCCAAGGTGCCATATTTGGTTTCGTGTGTCCTGACCCTCACTGGCCTGGTGCTGTACTCTGTCTCTTAGTATCCAGGATATTGGGTGTGCTGCTGTGGAGACCTCCCAGCCCTGGGGTAGCCCCTTGTCCAGGGAGTCGCCTGCCTCATGGGGATGTTTGCTAAGGGTGGCCGCCCCTCCTCAGGGTGATTGGGTGGGAGAGTGCAGATCTTACTTCGAGAAACTGACTTCATTTCCTGAAAAGGTCTATCTGATAGTGGGATCATACAAGAGTTCTATGTTTAGTATTTTGGGGAAAATCCATCCTTTTCCCAGCATGGCTGTGCCAACCAAAGTCACTTCCGGATGATTTTTACCTATAAACCAGAGATTTTTCAAGAACTTCTCCAGCAGAGAACATGAGGAGAACATTTTCATGACCTTAGACAGGCAGAGATTTCCCAGGATGCAAAGTATACTAACCGTAGGAACAAACCGGTGACTTAGAAACTATGAAATGAAGAACTTGTTCTCCTTCTTCCATTTCTGGCTAGTGTGCTGGTCTGTGGGTCGATCCCACCTCAGGCAGCTGGATGGTTGACCTCCCAGGTCAGCGACCACTGAGATGGCTACTGTTTCTAGAAATTCTTCGGGGTGTGGCCAGGTTTCCCCACCCGTGCACTGATCAAGTAGGCGACCTCTAACAGCGGAGCCATGGGTCCTCCAGGCATGGTCCCCCCCAATCCAGCAGTAAAACCATCTCACTGAGGGTTTAGGGGGATGGGAGCTGCCCTTAGGCAAAACTGGAGATTCTCACTGTCCTTACCTGGCCTTCAGATGCTCCTCAGTTACTCCGGTGCCTCTGGTGTCTTTTTGGAACCCTGACCTGTCATTTTTCGAACAGCTTGTCCAGTGGTACCCTCACTTTCTGGGAGGGGGATTTGTTGGAATCTGCAGTGTGTCCTGCAGCCCCACCAGGATCGCTTTTTGAAGGCACATTGTCTGGGCCATCTGAGGAGCCAAGACTGTGGGTCTGTGGCCTGGAGTGATTCTGAGCAGAACAGGTGGTTTGGGAGGGCTGCAAGGCCCAGAGGCAGGTTTCCAGAAAGCTCTCTGGGGTCCCCGGCATCCTACCGTTTTCGAATCAAAGCCCTGAGATCTTTAAAATGCCAGCAACAGTACAGCATGGGCCACAAAAAAAAATGTCCCTGTGCACCCAACACCACCTAAACTATTGGCCATTTCTTGTCACTTGAGCTGAGTATATAGGATTAGGTGTTGGGGCTTGGGGGGGGGTTCCTGGGCCAGACTTTGTATTTGGGGGACAAAGACCATCAGACAAGCTTGTGCTGATGGTCTGTGTGGAGACCCCAGCTGCAGGCACTGCTGTCCACTGATGCCCCCTCAGCCTGCCCAAGTGCCCCTGCTGCTGGGGGAGCACCTGCCCCCTCCTCTCTGCCTGAGGGATCTCTCCTGCACCAGGTGCCTCCTCTCATGCCAGTCTCTGCCAGCCTGCAGCCTGGGAGGGTGGGTACCCTGAGTTCCTCCAGCTGCTGGGGGAACACCTGCCCCCTCCTGTCTGCCTGAGAGCTCTGTCCTGCACCAGGGACCTCCTCTCCTGCCAGTCCCTGCCAGCCTGCAGCCTGGGAGGGTGTATACCCTGAAAACCTCCAGCCCTGGGGACAGAGCCAGTGCGATGTGGTCTCCTAGCAGGTCTGAGCACCAGGCCCATACAGTGCTCACTCTCCTCCTGTGGGCTCACTGTACCACATCCTCCCTCAGGCTCCCTGGGCCCAAGTCCTCCTCTGCTCAGCGACCACTCCCTGCCCAGGCTCCATATGCTGAGACTGGGAGCAGGTCATCTGGACCTTCTGGACTCTCACTTCCATGCCCGTGACAAGGGCACAGTGCAGCCTCACAGACTGCTCAGAGGACACCCAGCGGAGGAAGACACAGGCCGCTGCAAGGGAGATGCCAAGTGACTCCAGAGGGAGCGCACGGGACTTGCACAAGGCACTGGACTCATGGGGCCCAGGGTGGGATCCCGGCGCCCAGCCAAGGGGCATGGGGAATCCTGGTGACGGCAGCCCTGGTGGGTGGAGGGGGAATCTATGGAAGGTCCCAGAAGAGGCAGGAGACAAGGAAGATGACAGGACAGAGCTTCCCAAGGAGGTCGATGGAAGGACCAAAGGATCACAGAGGCCCTTGGGAAAACTCAGAGGCCTTGGAGATGTTGGCTGAAACGCCGTCATTTGGTCAGAAAAGTTGGGTCACAACACCCCAGTCGACACTGGATGATTTACTCTTTGTTGGTTCTAGGATTTAGTGCATACCTCTCATTAGAACTCACATCGCATGAAGTCTAGGATATATTTACTTTTCATCAGTTTTCAGGACTAGATTTTTCTAGAGGAAGTGCTAAGGATGGGTCTCTCCATTCTTTTCTTTGTGCGACTGACCTGTTCTCAGGAGCAGATTCCTGGTACTCATCACCACTGCTAGCCCTGAGGACTGCCCCCATCACCTCCCACAGTGGACGTGACCATATGTTTTGGGGGATGCTCACTGATGAAGCCCAAGTGCTCAGTACACAGCAGGGACCCCAGATCCTCTGCTGAATGATGGAGGATGGGAGAGAGGGAAAGAGAGAGGGAGGAGGGAAGGGAGGATGGAAGGGAGGCAGGATCCGGAGAGGGAGGGGAGAGAGGGAGGAGGGAAGGGGAGATGGGTGGGGTAGAGGGAGGGAGGGAGGCAGGGAGGATGGGGGAGGCAGGGAGGGAGGGAGGGGTGGAGGGGAAGGAGAGAGAGGGGGGAACGAATGAGGGAGTGAATAAATGATGCAGGGAGGGAGGGAATGAAACCACAGAAGCTGGATCCATACCTCAGGAGCCATTATTTGGGGTAAGGTCCAAGGGCATCACAGCCCAGGCCTTGGATGGTGGCTCAGGACATGTCCAACTGTCCTCCCAGTGCTGACCTTCCTTCTCCTTGGACCCGCTGTCATCCTGGATCCTCTCCACATCCTCCTCAAACAATTCTCAATGTTCCCAGAACAGCGTGGCAGGAAGGGGATCTCAGGAGGGGCTTCCCAGATCCTGTGCCCCGAATGACAATGTGACAGTAGCTACAGGGCATTCTATCAAGAGGACTGGGACCGTGGATCCCATCCATCTCCTTCGGCACTAATGTTGCTCCATTCCCTGTTCTCTCCACCACTGCTGTGATGAACACTCCTGAAAATACATCTGTGAAAAATCGAGCCAGAGTTTCCGGGGGTGAGTCGAGGCTGAGCATACCAGGTGATGGGTGCACCTGTGGCCTGGGATTGGTGCTGCTCACTGTTCTCCCAGACAGGGTTGCCGGTCACCCTTCTCTCCAGGGGACCTGCATTGGACCTCTGCTTCCTCACGTTCTCCACAGACCAGACACCTGCCGGTCTGAGGGTGACCAGTGCTGCCTCCATGGGTTTCCTTTGCTGGAGTCCTTAACCGGGAGCTCCACATCTCTCACACATATTCCCTGTGTGCCTATCCTTCCGCCTTGGACTTGCATGTGTTTGGTCTCCATCCCTGTGGAACCCAGTGACTTGGAGCATGGTTTGGACCAGAGTCAGGTGAAACCTTTCTCTGGCCTTGGGTTGTGAGCAGTGCTTTTGCCCTTTGTGGTGTGTCTTCCAGCTTTCTGCATTTCCCTGGTTTCTGTGTGGGCCACAGGAGGAACCAGCCATTTCCTGTCTGGGGTCAGGCTGTGGTGTCCCAGCAGGAACAGGGGTCTCGGCCCAGAGATTGTGCCCATAATTCCTAAAGTGCCTCTATGATTACATGTGATGTGTAATCCATCGGGGATTTCAATATCAAATAAGACAAATTCTATGTCAAGTAAACACAGGAGAAAACGAGTCCCTTTTGAAAATAGGTGGGCAGACACAAAGGCCCTTACTGGGTGATTCCACTTATGAAATCATCCAGAACATGTAAAAGAACAGAGAGAGAAAGCAGCTTCGGGGTTGCCAGGGTCTGGGCTGGGGGATAAAGGGGCAGGGAGTCCCTCTGGTTCGGGGACTCTTTTGGGGAATGAGATATTCTGCAGCAATGTTCTGGGGTGTGGTGGCACACCGTTGGGCATGTACTTAATGCTCATCACATGTTCAATTGAAAACAAGTAATTTTATTTAAAACAAATAATATACAGTATACAGAACTTGAAAAGATAAAATAACAGTTAATATGAACCAGAGAGAAAGAACATCGGGGGAGAGGATGAAACCCTCTGGTGAGGCATCGTGGTCTGGCG
>NW_027399271.1:0-8284 GCF_003265705.2 Callorhinus ursinus | reverse complement strand
AATCTTGTTAATTCTTTCAAAGAACCAGCTCCTAGTTTCGTTGATCTCTTGTACTGTACTTTTGGTTTCTATTTCGTTGATTTCTGCTCTGATCTTTATGATTTCTCTTCTCCTGCTGGGTTTAGGCTTTATTTGCTGTTCTTTCTCCAGCTCCTTTAGGTGTAGGGTTAGGTTGTGTATTTGAGACCTTTCTTGTTTCTTGAGAAAGGCTTGTATTGCTATGTACTTTCCTCTCAGGACTGCCTTTGCTGTATCCCAAAGATTTTGAACAGTTGTGTTTTCATTTTCATTGGTTTCCATGAATTTTTTTAATTCTTCTTTAATTTCTTGGTTGACCCATTCATTCTTTAGTAGGATGCTCTTTAGCCTCCATGTATTTGAGTTCTTTCCGACTTTCCTCTTGTGGTTGAGTTCTAGTTTCAAAGCATTGTGGTCTGAAAATATGTAGGGAATGATTCCAATCTTTTGGTACCGGTTGAGACCTGATTTGTGACCTAGAATGTGATCAATTCTGGAGAATGTTCCATGGGCACTAGAGAAGAATGTGTATTCCGTTGCTTTGGGATGGAATGTTCTGAATATGTCTGTGAAGTCCATTTGGTCCAGTGTGTCATTTAAAGTCTTTATTTCCTTGTTGATCTTTTGCTTAGATGATCTGTCCATTTCAGTCAGGGGGGTGTTAAAGTCCCCCACTATTATTGTATTGTTGTCAATGTGTTTCTTTGCTTTTGTTATTAATTGCCTTATATAATTGGCTGCTCCCATGTTCGGGGCATAGATATTTACAATTGTTAGATCTTCTTGTTGGATAGACCCTTTAAGTAGGATATAGTGTCCTTCCTCATCTCTTATTTCAGTCTTTGTTTTAAAATCTAATTTGTCTGATATAAGGATTGCCACCCCAGCTTTCTTTTGGTGTCCATTAGCATGGTAAATGGTTTTCCACCCCCTCACTTTCAATCTGGGGGTGTCTTTGGGTCTAAAATGAGTCTCTTGCAGACAGCATATCGATGGGTTTTAGTTTTTAATCCAATCTGATAGCCTGTGTCTTTTGATTGGGGCATTTAGCCCATTTACATTCAGGGTAACTAATGAAAGATATGAATTTAGTGCCATTGTATTGCCTGTAAGGTGACTGTTACTGTATATTGTCTGTGTTCCTTTCTGATCTATGCTGCTTTTAGGCTCTCTCTTTGCTTAGAGGACCCCTTTCAATATTTCTTGGAGGGCTGGTTTCATGTTTGCAAAATTCCTTTAGTTTTTGTTTGTCCTGGAAGCTTTTTACCTCTCCTTCTATTTTCAATGACAGCCTAGCTGGATATAGTATTCTTGGCTGCATATTTTTCTCGTTTAGTGCTCTGAAGATATCATGCCATAGTCCTTTCTGGCCTGCCAGGTCTCTGTGGATAGGTCTGTTGCCAATCTAATGTTTCTACCATTGTAGGTTACATATCTCTTCTCCCGAGCTGCTTTCAGGATTTTCTCTTTGTCTCTGAGACTCGTAAGTTTTACTATTAGATGTCGGGGTGTTGACCTATTTTTATTGATTTTTAGAGCGGTTCTTTGTGCCTCCTGGATTTTGATGCCTGTTTCCTTCCCCACATTAGGGAAGTTCTCTGCTATAATTTGCTCCAATATACCTTCTGCCCCTCTCTCTCTTCTTCTTCTTCTGGGACCCCAATTATTCTAATGTTGTTTCATCTTATCGTATTGCTTGTCTCTTGAATTCTGCCCTCATGAACCTGTAGTTGTTTATCTTTTTCTCAGCCTCTTTATTTTCCATCATTTGGTCTTCTATATCACTGATTCTCTCTTCTGCCTCATTTATCCTAGCAGTTAGTGCCCCCATTTTTCATTGCACCTCATTAATAGCCTTTTTAATTTCAACTTGGTTAGATTTTAGTTCTTTTATTTCTCCAGAAAGGGTTTCTCTAATAACTTCCACTTTTTTTGAAGCCCAGCTAGTATCTTTAAAATCATGATTCTGAACTGTAGGTCTGACATCCTACTAATGTCCGTACTGAGTAGGTCCCTTGCAGATGGTACTATCTCTTGTTCTTTTTGCTGAGGTGATTTCTTTTGTCTTGTCATTTTGTCCAGAGGAAAATAGATGAATGAAAGAACAAAATGCTAACAGGTTAACAACGTCCCCAGCAAATATACTCTATGCAAATCAGAAAAGACCTGAAACCAGGGGAAAAGAAAGGGAAAGAAAGAAAAAAGAAAGAAAAAAAAATAGAAAAAGAAAAAGATAAAAACAAAAACAGAACAAAACAAAAAAAAGCAGAATATGATCAAATATGATCAGGCTAGTGCATAGATCAGTGCCAAACATTAGATTTTGGGCGTATTTTGGTCTGTTAGAAGAAAGTGCCTCCTAAAATTTTAAAGGAAGAAAGACTTATGTATGTACAAAATAAGGGTTAATACAATGAAGGGATGGAAGATGACTGTAAAGATGAAAATTATAAAATATTTTATAAAAGGAATTAAGATAAGAAGTTCTCTGAAAAAAGAAAGAAGATTTAAATAAAAGAAAAGAAGAAAAAGGGAGAGAATGTGATCAGGCAGGAGACTAGAACAAAGCCATACACTAGTGATTTAGGGTATATTTTGATCTTTTAGAGGAAACTGTATCTCAAAATTTTAAAAAGAGAACAACTCTTATATATATGCCAAAAATAAGGTAACTACTATGAAGGGATAAAATATGACTCTAAAAATGAAAAATAAAAAATGTTTTTTTAAAAAAGGGATTGATAAGATGTTGGTTGAAAAAGGGAAAAAGAAAAATTCAAAAAAAGAAAAAAAAGTTAAAAAATTAACTTGGAAAAACTAATGAATCATGGTAAAAAAGCTATGAATTCTATGTGCAGTATTCCCCTAGCACTGGAGTTCTTCCGTTCTCCTTGATTGGTAAACTTGGTCTTGACTTGCTGGCTGTTCGTGCTGATCTGGGGGAGGAGCCTGTTGCCGTGGTTCCCAAATGTCTTTGCCGGAGGTGGAATTGCCCCGCCCTTGTTGGTCCGGGCTAAGCAAGCTGCTCGGGTTTGCTCTCAGGAGCTTTTGTTCCCTGCAAGCTCTCGGTACAACTTTGGAGGACGAGAGTGAAAATGGTGGCCTCCCAATCTCCACCCGGAGGAGCTGAGAACTCGGGGCCCCACTCCTCAGTGCGCCCCCAGAGAAAAGCAGTCAGTCACTCCCGTCTTCCCGGTCTCCGGCTGTACTCCGTGCTCACCCGGCCTGTGACTGAGCATTTCTGTCTCTGGCACCCGACCCCCTGTGGGGTCTCCAAACCCAGCAGATCCCTGCGGTGCGCTCCTGCACCGCTTCTCCCAGGCGAGGAAGGGGAGTCTCCCTGGCTCTGCCACTTGTTGGGTCCCTGCTGGAGGAGCAGTGGCCCGACTGGGCCGCGGATCACAGTTTATGGCAACCCCGAGCTGAGAGCCCGCGCCTCGGCTCCGTCTCTGCAGCCGGCTTCCCTGCTCCAATACCTGGGAGCTCTGCTGCACTCAGGCACCCCCAGTCTTTCTGTGACCCCGAGGGTCCTGAGACCACACTGTCCCGCGAGGTTTCCACCCCCAGCTTAGCCACTGGAGCGACGTCCCTCAGCAGAGCCGGCTTCTAAAAGTTCCGATTTTGTGCTCCGCGGCTCTAGCACTTGCCAGAAGCGGCCGATGGAGGCCCCCCCCTCCCGCCGTCTATCCTCCCGAATATCGCCTCGGATTCACTTCTCCGCACGTCCTACCTTCCAGTAAGTGGTCGCTTCTCTGTTCAGAGAGCTGTTGCTATTCTTTTCTTTGATCTCCTGTTGAGTTTGTAGGTGTTCAGAATGGTTTGATCCCTATCCAGCTGAATTCCTGAGACCAGACGAAATCCAGGTCTTCTACTCCTCCCCCATCTTGCTCTGCCTCCTGCATTGAGTTTTTTTTTTTTAAGATTTTTTTATTTATTCATTCGAGACACAGAGATACAGAGAGAGAGAACACGAGCAGGGGGAGAAGCAGAGGGAGAGGGAGAAGCAGGCTCCCCACCGAGCAGGGAGCCCTATGCGGGGCTCAATCCCAGGACCCCGGGATCATGACCAGAGCCGAAGGCATACGCCCAACCATCTGAGCTACCCAGGCGCCCCTGCTGCATTGAGCTTCTATTTTCCATGGTCAATTTCAACTGTCATCTTAGATTCCCATCTAACTTGTCACTAGGGGCAATATGATAAATTGCTATATAGGCAAAATGCTAAAAAATAATAGAGTCCCAATTTTTCCCACTATAAGGCACCATCACCCCCCCCCCCCAAGGTATATCTGGTTAAGAACCAAGTAGGTAAAATGTCAATAGAGTGTTTTCGAAGGTGGACCCAACCCATCCAATTTCAACTCTGCTGACTTCCTTTGGACTTCGGAGAAAAGTGTAGAAGATTCACCTGCCATAGTCTCTTTCCTCTCCACTCACCAAAGTCTCCTAGCAGTAACCCAAAACTATGACAGCCAAATATCATCTATGTTAAATTACTTTTTCACTAGTAGTTGATTTATAGTTGATTAGGTAATTAAATCAAATACAAGTGGGTGAAAGTAAATCTATTTTTATCATCCCTGTAAATTAAAAGTTCCGCATCATAAAAAATCATGACCATCTTGAAAATGACTAGTCAAGTGCCTTTTAGAGGCAAACAGGATTTATTGTCATTTAACGTATTGAACTGTAGAGTCAGCATAACCCTGTGCTCAAGACTTTTAAAATTATTGGTTTCCGCTTCTGAGCTGCTCCCTATCATGGTAATGAAATGTATCTAGCTATTCTCACATTGAACAGTTCTGTAGGTTGGGTTTATATCTCACTATAACAACATTCCATTTTATTATTATCTCTAATCCCCTGTAATGAATACAAATATATTCCTTTTTTCCATCACAAGTTTATCAATTTTCATTGATTTGCCTATAATGAATACAGTCAGAAAAAGAAAAGCAGACAGATCATATCCATTAAAGTGTCTTTAGTTTCAAAAGTCTATGGCATTGTTTAATTAAAAAAGAAAAAGAAAGTCATCAGGAAACTAATTAAAAAGAGACATTACTTTCAGGCCTGCTTATAAACAAGAAGTCAATAATTATTGCATAAAGAGGCTTGGGAGTCATGGCACTTGGAGAAATTTGGCATTTGTATCCAGCCTACCTGAGAAAATAAAATGATTAATTCTTACCATATGGATAATCTTATATTATCTAATTATAATGTTCTATATTTTTCTAAGTTAATAAAGATCAAATAGAACTGTAAAAGCTGAGATGCATTTATGACAAGCTCAATCTTTATGACGAGGTGTTTCTGGGAGATTATGTGCACTCTTCCTTTTCAGTAAAGCTCTATAAACCCACACTGGCTGTGTGACATTGAGAAATTCGTGTGTGTTTCTAGCTGTACAGATCTTCATCTGTAACATGGTTTTTCTGAGGCCTTTTCCAGAAAAAATGGTTTTCTATTCTAGGTACCGCTGAATCAAGATGGCAATAAAGCAACTGGCTTTCCCAAAGCCATATTGCTAATGGAAGCCGAGCCCAATGTTGGACTCCAAGTCAAGTGCTTGTTCCAACTCTTCAAGGCAATGAACATCCTCTTGCAAGAGAACATAGATCCCCAATTTCTGTAGTATTTTCAAAACTTTTAACTATTATAATCAAAATCCAAACCACCATGTCTTCAGTGACATTCATAGCCCTATAATCATTGCCTCTATTTGGGCTTAGTGTTTGTATCCCCACATGAGGGTATCATTCAGTATAAAATCAATTCAGTAACATCTTAGAATTTTGAAGGAGAAAAATTTGTGAAACAGCTAACTAAGTATTCCAGATTTCCTTCTTGCTCGCTATTTGGAGCTGACAGATGTACCTTGGTGAAAATACAATCTGGGACTTCTCATTTTGCCCTGAAAAAGATGCTGAAGGTGAATCTAGTTGTGACATCCAAACTTTTTTCATGGGGTAGAGAGTTTCCCTTTCAGAAAGCTATTGGTTCCTTAAGCTTCTCTCCTTAGAACTTAAGATACAGAAACTGCCTCATTTAGGGACAACCATGACATTTGTCACCAAATGCAGACATAGAGTAGTAGGTAAAAACTGGGACTATCTTGGGGCACCTGGGTGGCTGTGTCGGTTGAGCATGTGACTCTTGATTTCAGCTCAGTTCATGATCTCAGGGTGGTGAGATTGAGCCCCATGTCAGGCTCTGCTTTCAGCGTGGAGTCTGCTTGAGATTCTCTCTCTTCCTCTGCCCCTCCCCCTGCTCATGTGTTCTCTCTCTCTTTCTAAAATAAATAAAATCTTTTAAAAAAACTGGGACTATCTCAGACAAAAAGAGATATGTGTTTACTATTCCTATGCTTACCCACACATTCTGCCCTTAACCCATAGCCAGTACCTAATCAACTTTGTTGAAAGAATGAGCTTTTATTTTTATTCTGTTAGAACTTTATAGTCAAAGAATGGTCCATGGAGCACCAGCATCACCTGAGAGCTTGTTAGAAATTCAGAATCTCACACCCCACCTCAGATTTAATGAATCAGAATCTGCATTTTAACAAGATCCCCAGAAAATTCATTTGCATATTAGAATGTGAGAACTGAAGTTTGGCATTTTGTGATTGGCATGGACTCACAGTAGTTCTGTCATTTTCTTACCCAGTAGAATCAACTGAGCAGTTTTGAAAAAATACGGATTCACTGTTCCCTATGACCTGGAATGGAACCTAGAGACACTATCAAGCATGCAAACAAGGGGATATGTTCAAAAATGTTCACTGCAACACTGTAAAGGGGAGAACGTGTCAACATCTTAATGTCCATCAGTGACAAAGTGGCTAAATAAGTTGTGGTAAATTCAAACACTGGAATATCATACAGTGGGGAAAACAAAGGAACTGGTGCTACATTCATCAATATGGATACATCCCAAAGTATCAACTAAGAGAGCAAAGAAAATTGCAGACGAGAACATAGAGTTAAATAATGTATACAGTATATGTGCAAAACGATACTATAAATTACCTGTGGACATACCTGTATGTAGGTAAAAATATGCAAACATAGATGGAAAAAGTAAACATGAAATTCAGGATGATTACTTGTCTATGGGGAGGGTGAAAGTTCAGTTCTAGCAGAGATGGGTATGGCAGGGACTTTATACATGTCCATGATGTGATTATTTTTTTTTTAAGATTTTATATATTTGAGAGAGAAAAAGAGAAAGAGAATGAGCTGGGAGGAGGGGCAGAGGCAGAGGGAAAAGCAGACTCCCCACTGAGCAGGGAGCCTGATGTAGGGCTCCATCCCAGGACCCTGGGATCGTAACCTGAGCCAAAGGCAGATGCTTAACTGACTGAGCCACCCAGGTGCCCGGTGACATGCTTATTTTTAAGCTTGGTGGTAAATGCATAAATGCTTGTTTGTTTGTTATTTTCTGTGAGTTTTGCTTGCTTGCAGTATTTCATAGTAATAACTAGAATACAGATTATTGGGTCCTACTCCACAATTATCCTATTGAGATCCCCAAGAACAAGACCCAGGAAACAGCATAAACATACAAGGTGATTCTTGTAAGTAATCAGATTTGAAATTCCCTGGTACAGATGATCACCAGAATGATTTGAGAAGGACAAACAAAACCAATCATGGATATATGACAGGGTTTACCACCTGGAACACTTTCAGAGGTAGCTACCATGAAACAGCATGGGTTTTACAATTCTTTGAAACTAGAACTCAATCACAAGAGGAAAGTCGGAAAGAACTCAAATACATGGAGGCTAAAGAGCATCCTACTAAAGAATGAATGGGTCAACCAGGAAATTAAAGAAGAATTAAAAAAATTCATGGAAACCAATGAAAATGAAAACACAACTATTCAAAATCTTTGGGATGCAGCAAAGGCAGTCCTAAGAGGAAACTATATGGCAAAATCATAAAGATACCTAGAATAAATCTAACCAAAGAGGCAAAGGATCTGTACTCAGAAAACTATAAAATACTCATGAAAGAAATTGAGGAAGACACAAAGAAATGGAAAAACAAGCCTTTCTCAAGAAACAAGAAAGTCTCAAATACACAACCTAACTCTACACCTAAAGGAGTTAGAGAAAAAACAGCAAATAAAGCCTAAACCCAGCAGGAGAAGAGAAATCATAAAGATCAGAGTAGAAATCAATGAAATAGAAACCAAAAGAACAGTAGAACAGATCAACGAAACTAGGAGCTGGTTCTTTGAAAGAATTAACAAGATT
>NW_027399270.1:7221-8285 GCF_003265705.2 Callorhinus ursinus | reverse complement strand
TGGAGGGGGCTTCCTTCAGTTTCTACTCTATGCAGAATTTTTAAAACCATGAATAGATACTGAGTTCTTGTGAAATGCTTTTTCTGCATCTATTGAAATGATCATATAGTTCTACTTCTTTGATATATTAAATTATATTGATTGATTTTTTATACTTGAACTCAACTTGCATTCCTGGGAAAAACCCTACTTTTGTCATCAAGCAAACAGATATATATACAACCAGACTCAGTCTGAGAAAACTGGGTGGAATATTTTTGTGTCTACGGTCATGAGGGATACTGATCTGTCACTTCCTTTTCCTATAACGTCTTTGTCTCATCTTGGTGTCGGAGCAATGTCAGCACACTATGGTAAGTTGAGAATTGTCCTCTTTTTCTCTATTTTCTGGAAGAATTTATATAGAGCTGGTATTATCTCCCCCTTAAATGTTTGGTGGACCTCACCTATGGAGCTAACTGGGCCAGGGATTTTCTTTGTTGGAAGGCTTTTAACTATAATTAAATTTCTTTAATAACTATAGTGCTATTCAGATTCTCTCTTCCTTTTTTTAACTCACTCAGGTTATCCATTCTTGAATGAGCTTGATAGTTGGTGTCAAGGAATTTTTCCATTTCATTTAAGTTGTTGACGTTATTGACAGAAAGTTGTTCATAAAATTTCCTTATTATCCATTTAATGGCAGCAGGACCTGTAGTGGTGTTCTCTCTTTCATTCCTTATACTGGTTTTTTTTATCTCTTTTTTTCTTGATTGCTCTAGCCAGAGGTTTATTAATTTTATTGGTTTTGTTTTTAACATGATCATTCTAGCTGTTCTGTTGCAGGCAGAGAAGAACAGAGGCAGACCAGTCGGAAGCTACTCTAAGAATCGCGTCAAGACCCAAGAGAGAGGGGCTTGGACCAGGAGCTAGCAGTGGGAGAGGACAAAGAAGTGATCATATTCTGGTATATTATGAAGGTGGAGTCAAGAGATATGACAAGAGATCATATATGGATCAAAACTGGGAAAAGGATTTAAAAAGAAAGAAAGAAAGAAAGAAAGAAAGAAAGAAAGAAAGAAAGA
>NW_027399270.1:4281-7121 GCF_003265705.2 Callorhinus ursinus | reverse complement strand
TGTCTTGAGTGACTAACTGGAAGAACAGCGTTTCCACTGATGGAGACGGGAAAGATCATGGGGAACACGTGGCGATCAAGTTTGGGCAAGTGAAATTCGGAATGCTTCCTGGGCCTCCAAGTGGAGACAGTAAAAATTCACATGAGAATGCAGAATGCAGGTCTGGAGTTCAGGAGGAGGCCTGCACTAAAAACACAAAGTTGGAATTCCCAGTATTTAGAGCCATGAAAATAGGTGGAATGACAAACGTGGCAAAGGGAACAGTCTGAGGGGCACAGTGACATTCAGAGGGTGGGAGATATGAGAAAACAAAACAGGAAACATCAAAGGGGTTCAAAAAGAAGGACACGACCACGGAGGAAAAGCTGAGCCACAGGCAGGCACGGCCATGGAGGAAGGGCTGAGCCGCGGGAGGACGCGACCACGGAGGAAGGGCTGAGCCGCGGGCGGACGCGACCACGGAGGAAGGGCTGAGCTGCGGGCGGACGCGACCACGGAGGAAGGGCTGAGCTGTGGGTGGACACGACCACGGAGGAAAGGCTGAGCTGTGGATTAGGTAAAATGAGGACCGAGCACACGGAGGTCACTGAACAGCTCAGCAAGAGCGGCTCCAGCAACATTGCAGTGGAAACCCACCTGCAGACCAAACTAGAGAGACCAGACAGACAATACACACCAGTCTCTCGAGGAGTTGGTCGCGAGGAGGGGAAGAATAAACATAGGGAAGCCAATGGAGGGAGAAGAAAACCTTTTAAAGATGGGAGAGATCATAGCTTGTTTATATGTTGATACAAAGAATCCAATAGGGAGGAAAAACTGACAGGGCAAGAAGCAGGGTGCAGAATTTCTAGCATGATATCTTTGGGTAGATGATGAGAACGGAACCTAGAGTGCAAGGGGGGCAGTGTACGGGACTGGCCTTGACTCATCCGCTACAAACGAAATGGCTGAGCTCAAGGGCTCGAGTGCAGCCAGGAGGGTGGTGTGGGGGCAGAAACAGTGCAGATCCCCTCTGGTGGCTCTAATTTTTCTAATTTTCACAGGAGGGTGAAGGTGGAAAGGATACCCTGGAGGTTTATTCTCTCCCTGATTTGGCACAGGCTATGCAGTCATATCAGTTAGCTCAGGAGAGGACCTGACTGGTCCCGGGGTCACTACGGGGAATGGACAGAAGGCACACAGACGCTGCACCCTGAAAGGGTGCTACCTCATGTGAACCTATGTTCTGTCATCACATGCTCTGGGTAACCTGGACAGGTCATTTAACCTGCACCTCAGCTCCCACACATGAAAATGGGATCATTACAAGGCTCAAAGGCAGGTGGTTATCAGGAGATAAGGTCAGTGCCAAAAACAGGCGCCATAAGCAGCTCTCCTTTGTCGCCTACAGACAAGCCTCCTCTCCCCCTTCCCTGCACACCCGCCTCGGGGTGGCTCTGGAGTGAGACTGCCCAGTCCTGGCTTGGTGCCCTCCCCAGATACTCCCTTGCTCACCTGGAGCCAGCTCGATCTCCAGTGCAGTCCGAATGAGGGCCATCAGCGTGGACGTGAGGTGGACGGTCATGTCCTCATTGGAGATGGGCATGTTCATGTGAACCAGGGGCTAGAGACAAGGGGAGCAGGTCAGGGCCAGGCCTACCAGGGTCCCTCCACCAAAGGACTACAAGGTGCTGGAGGCCCCTAGAGGCTGGGCTTCGCCTCCTGGTGGTGGCTTCTGCAGGCGCCCAGGCAAAGTTTGGTGGCTGGGAGTCTTGCCAGCATTCACACTCACCCTTGGACCACCCCCCCTTGGAGTAGTCCCTCCTTCTCCTAGCTGTGGAAAATTAGAAGTCCAGGTAAAGACTGTAGCATAGCACCAAGCCAGAAGCCTGGATCCCTCTGAAAGAACAGGCACATGCTTAACCCGAAGGACCCCTGCCCAAGGCTGGAATAAGGGGCGTGGGGCCTGGGCTGAAGAGGGAGGGATCTGGGCTGCAGAACTGAGGCTGAGGCACCCTGGGATGGCCCACAGACAGGATGGAAGACCCCTGTCCTTACAGCTCTGCCCAACGTCATCTCAACCAGCAGCCTGGAGCACTGGACAAGGGGCGGCTTAGCCAAGAGCACAGCTCTGAGCTCCCACTCCCAGTGAGGCATCCCTTCACCCCAGGAAGGCTTCTGCCTCTCACCACCCAGTCAGGGGGCCTGGAAGAGGTAGCCAGCACCTTCCAGTCAGAAGGACACAGAAGAGATGGTACTGCACAGGGCCAGCGTGGAGGCTGGTAGGGAGAGGCTCAGGGCCATTGCACAGGAGTAAAAGTACATCGGACCAGACTGGGGACAGTGCCCTGCTGCTTTGCTCTCTGTTTCCCCATCAGGTGAACAGCCCCTTTCCTCTCCTCATTTTTCAAGGACAGGAGAGTGGGAGACATATGTGTGTCTGTACCACAGACCTCCGGGTATAGCCAGCAGCTGCCCAGAGCCTGAGGCTCTGAGAACTTAGGTGATGTCCAGGAAGAAAAGTACCCTTGGTGTGTCTGGCAAGGTCTCAGCCTGGTAGGTCACCTAGCTGACCATGTAGAGCCCTAAGGGCACCATGACCCGCCTGCTTTCTCTCACCGCTCTCTTGTCATCTACCATAAGACAGAGCTAGAGATGGGGGCACAGGGGCCCTCCCCGGGTTGTGCCTGTCCTCTGCCAAGCCTCTGGTAATGGTCAGGCGTCCCAAATCCCTAGGGCTTTGGAGAGAATCCCTGGGGATAGACCCTCAGAGGCCTCTAGGGTGACGATTCGGGCCTAGGGTCATGGCAGAGCTGACGTGTAAGCACTGGAACCTGCTCTGGGGGGTTTGTCTTGAGGGC
>NW_027399270.1:0-4181 GCF_003265705.2 Callorhinus ursinus | reverse complement strand
GGGGGGGGGGCGTGGGTCAGGGTGAAAGTCAGTCTCAGGGTTTGTGGACAGGGGGCCGTTGAAAGTGGCAATTTGCTGAGATGTGCATGCAGAGTTCTACTCGGAAAGCTTTGCCCCAATTTCCCAATGGTGTGGTTTCCTTCTGGAAGACAGGCTGAATCCTCTGGTATTGCTCAGGAGTCCCCAATCCCTGTGGCTTTAGAGCCAGGGCTCTGGGGCCAGAACCCTCAGAAGACAGAGGGATAGGGTGAGGGCCTGGGGCACAGCAGGCCCAAGGTGCCAGCACTATGGCCTGCTTTCCTGGGAGTTTCTCATGAGGGCATGGGTCAGGTTGAGTGTGAGGCTCAGGGATTGCCGCTAGAGGGCGCAAATTTTTACATTCCTTGGGTTGGGCATTCAGAGTTCTCCTGCTCTGAATGATTTCCCGAGTACCAAATGGCGCATTTTCCTCCTCGGTGGCAGCCTGAGTCACTCGATATTGCTCGGGTGTCCCGAATATGTGGGGCTTTGGAGCCAGGCTCAGGGGACTGACCCCTCACAAGCCAACCGACGGTGTGGGTTAGCACACAGGGGCACGGGAGCCCTGACCTCCCAGCACCGCGTCGAGGTTCCCGGGGGTGAGGGTTGAAGGCGTGGGGCCGCGTGAGTGTCTTGCTCTTCTTTTCGGCCGCGGGACAGCTGAAAGGGTGGGTGGGCTGGGATGGGCATCCAGCATTCTCCTGCTGTGAATCCTTTCCCGAGTTCCAAACAGTGGGGTTTCTCACTGGGTGGCAAGCTCAGTCCGCTGGTATTGCTCAGGTGTCCCTTGCCTTTGGGGCTCTGGGGCGAGACCTCCGGGAACAAAGCACTCAGGAGCCAATCTAGGCTTGGGGTTAGGGCCCAGGGGCGCGGCATGCAGGGTTCTCCTCCCAGTGATTTCGGGAGTGCCAAATGGCACATTTTGCTTTGTGGTGTCAGGCTGAGTCCCCTGGTATTGCTCAGGTCGCCCAAATCCCTGGGGCCTGGAGCCAGGGACCTAGGAAGAGAGCTCCCCGAAGCCAAGTGAGGGTTAGGGTTAGGGCCCAGGTGCACGGAACTCCTGGGCTGCGGGAACTGTGGCGAGCTTGGGATGGGCTGTCTGTCTTGAGGGTGAGGGTCAGGTTGAGTGTCAGGCTCAGGGTTTGCCGCGAGGGGGCGCCGAATGTGTAGTTTTGCTGGGATAGGCGTTCAGAGTTCTGTTCTGAATGCTTTCCAGAGTCCCAGTGGCGGGGTTTGCTTCTGGGTGGCAGCCTGAGTCCCTTGATACTGCTCGGGCCTCCCGAATCCTTGGGGCTTTGGAGCCAGGCTCTGTGGACAGACCACTCAGAAGCCAACCTAGGGTTTGTCTTTGGGCTTAGGGCCAAGACACGCCTGATGTGCCTGCGCTTTAATGAGCTTCCCAAGGTGTGAGCTGAGGCCGTGGGTTTGGGGGAGCGTCAGGCTCAGGGATTGCGGACTGGGCACATTGAACTTGGGGTTCGTTGGGATGGACCGGCACAGTTCTCCTGCTCCGAATGCTTAACGGAGTTCCCAATGGCACGTTTTCGTTTTTAGTGGCAGCCAGAATCTTCTGGTCCTGGTCAGGTGTCCCAAAGCCCTGGGGCTTTGGAGCCAGGCTCTAGGGACAGAGCGCTCAGAAGCCAACCTAGGGTTAGGCTTAGGGCTTAGGGGCATGAGAAAGCTGATGTGCCGGCGCTGTGATGGGACTCCTGAGGTCAGAGTTGAAGCCATGTGTCACGGCGGAATGTCAGGCTCAGGGATTGCAGCCTGGGCATATTGAACTTGGGGTTCATTGGGATGGATGGGCACAGTTCTCCTGCTCGGAATGCTTACCGTAGTTCCCTATGGCACGTTTTCCTTTTAGTGGCAGGCTGAGTCCCCTGGCACTGGTTAGGTGTCCCAGATCCCTGGGGCTTTGGAGCCAGGCTCTGGGGACAGAGCGCTCAGAAGCCAACCTAGGGTTAGGCTTGCGGCTTCGGGGCATGACAGGCGCTTCCCTGGGACTAAAGTGAGGCCATGGGTAACGTTGAGTTTCAGGCTCCGGTTGGCTGCCAGAGGGCGCCAAATTTGTGCGTTGGCTGGGATGGTCATTCAGAGTTCTCGAGTTCTGAACGCTCTCCGGAGTTCCAAGTCGTGTTTTTGAATTCTTATTGGCAAGCTGAGTCCTCTGGTGTTGCTTAGCTTTTGCCGTCCCTGGGGCTTTGAAGCCAGACTTCTTGGGACAGAAGCTCAGGACCTAACCTAGGGATAGGCTTACGGCCTAGTGTAGTTTCAGTCCTTATCTGCCCACGCTGGGGCTATCTTTGGGGGGCAGGGGATCTGAGTTGGGGCGTGGGTGAGGGTGAGAGTCAGGTCAGGATTTCCAGGCAGGGAGCCATTGAAAGTGGCATTTCGCTGGGATGCGCACGCAGAGTTTTACTGCGAAACCTTTGCCGCAGGTTCACAATGCGGAAGTTTCCTTCTGGGAGACGGGTTGAATCCTCTGGTATTGCTAAGGTGCCTCCTATCCCTGTGGCTTTAGAGCCAGGCCTCTGGGGCCAGAGTCCTTAGAAGCCAGCGAGGGATAGGGTTAGGGCCTAGGAGGCACCGAAGACCTGATGTGTATGCATTGTGGTCTGCTTACTGGGGCTTTGTCTTGAGGGTGTGTGTGAGGTTGAGTGTCAGGCTCACGGCTTGCCGCCAGGGGGCGAAGAAAGGGTAGTTTTGCTGGGATGGGCATTCCGAGTTCTCCTGCTCTGAATGCTTTCCAGAGTTGCCAGTGGCGCGGTTTCCTTCCGGGTGGCAGCCTGAGTCCCTTGATACTGCTCGGGTGTCCCGAATCCTTTGTTGTTTGGAGCCAGGCCCTGGAGACAGACCCCTCAGAAGCCAACCTAGGGTGAGCCTTAGGGATGAGGGGCTTGACAGGCCTGATGTGCCGGGCACTGCGATGAGCTTCCTGGGGTCTGAGTTGAGGCTGTGCGTCGGGGGGAGTGTCAGGCTCAGGGATTGCGGCGTGGATACGTTGAACTTGGGTTTAGTTGGGATGGACCAACACAGATCTCCTGTTCTGAATGCTTACTGGAGTTCCCAATGGCATATTTTCTGTGTTAGTGGCAGGCTGAGTCCTCTGGTAATGGTCGGGTGTCCCAAATCCCTAGGGCTTTGGAGTCAAGCCCCTGGGGACAGACGCTCAGAGACTCTAGGGTGACGGCTAGGGTCTAGGGGCACGGCAGGGCTGACGTGTAAGCACTGGAACCTGCTCTGGGGGGTTTGTCTTGAGGGCGTGGGTCAGGTTGCGTCTGGCTCAGGGTGGGCCATCAGAGGGCGCTAATTTTGTCCGTTGGTTGGGATGGGCATTCAGAGTTGTCTTGTTCTGAATCCTCACAGGAGTTGCAAGTTCTGTGTTTGAATTGTTTTTGGCAAGCTGAGTCCTCTGGTGTTGCTATTTTATTGCCATCCCTTGGGCTTTGGAGCCAGGCTTCTGGATCCAGAAACTTAGAAGCCAACCTAGGGATAGACCTAGGGCCTAGGGTCATTGGAGCACTGATCTGGCCACGCTGGGGCAAGGTTTAGGGGGCGGGGTATCTGAGTGGGGGGCGTGGGTCAGGGTGAATGTCAGTCTCAGGGTTTGTGGGCAGGGGGCCTTTGAATGTGGCATTTCGCTGGGATGTGCATGCAGAGTTCTACTCGAAAAGATTTGCCCCGATTTCCCAATGGTGTGGTTTCCTTCCGGGAGACAGGCTGAATCCTCCGGTATTGCTCAGGTGCCCCCAATCCCTGTGGCTTTAGAGCCAGGGCTCTGGGGCCAGAGCCCTCAGAAGCCAGAGAGAGATATGGTGAGTGCCTAGGGGCACGGCAGGCCCAATGTTCCAGCACAATTGCCTGCTTCCCTGGGAGTTTCTCTTGAGGGCGTGGGTCAGGTTGAGTGTCAGGCTCAGGGTTTGCCGCTAGAGGGCGCAAAATTTGTGGATTCCTTGTGATGGGCATTCAGAGTTCTCCTACTCTGAATGATTTCCCGAGTACCAAATGGCGCATTTTCCTTCTCGGTGGCAGCCTGAGTCACTTGATATTGCTCGGGTGTCCCGAATCTGTGGGGCTTTGGAGCCAGGCTCAGGGGACTGACCCCTCACAAGCCAACCGAGTGTGCGGGTTAGCACATAGGGGCACGGGAGACCTGACTTCCT
>NW_027399269.1:0-8287 GCF_003265705.2 Callorhinus ursinus | reverse complement strand
CTATGACAAACCTGCCTTCTATTTTTCTGTCCCTTCTTCTCGCCATTTCTGTATTCTTTTGCATTTGCTTTTTGCAGTGTAAATTTTTTAATTAAAATATAAATAACAAAGTTTACCATTTTAACTATTTCTAAGTGTACAATTCAGTGGCATTAAGGACATTCACAGTGTTGTATGAACACCACCACTATCAATTCCAGAACTTTTTCATAATTCCAAACAGAACTCTAACTATTAAGCAATAGCTTCCCAATCTGCGCTCCTCTGGCCACTGGTTATCTCTATTCTACTTTCTGTCCCTATAAATTTCCTATTCTAGATACCTCATGTAAGTGGAATCATACAATATTTGTCCTTTTTGTATCTGGCCTATTTCATTTAAAATATTTTCAAGGATAGTTAATATGGTACCATGTATCAGAACTCCATTCCTTTGCATGGCTGAATAGTATTCCATTTTATGTATCTACAGCATGTTTACTCATTCATCTGTTGATGGACACTTGGGTTGTTTCCACTCTTTGTCTATTGTGAATAGTGCTGCTATGAACACTGGTGTCCAAGTATCTTTGGGTTCCTGTTTTCAAGTCTTCTGGATATGTACCTAAGAGTGACATTCCTGGGTAATATGATAATTCAGTGTTTAATTTTTGAGGACCTGACTCTGTCCAGAGGGAATGCACTATTTTACATTGCTAGCAGCTAAGGGGTGGGGATTTAGAGGAATGTAGGGGAATAAGAATGTTCTAAAATTGGTTGTGGTGATGGTTGCAGAACTCTGTGAGTCTACTGAAAGCCATTGAATTACACAGTTTATACAGGTAAACTGTATGGTATGTGAATTCTTTTATCAATATAACTGATAAAATGTACATAATCTACAAGAAGTAGACAAATTTACAATGATATTCAGAGATTTCAATAACCTTCCTCAATAATTTATAGAACAAAGGTACAGAAGATCAGTAAAGATATAGAAAATGTGAACAATATCAACTGTCCTGAACTAATTGCCATTTATAGAATGTTCCACCAAAAACAGAAGAACATACATCTTCTTCAGGTATACCCAGAACCTTGATGAAGATAGACTACATCCTAGGCCATAAAACAAGTCTCAGAAAGTTTAAAATGTATCAAGCTATTCAAAATATGTACTCTGACTATAATATGCAATTAAATTATAACTCAATAACAGAAATATTCCCAACTATTTGGTAATTAAATGACATGCTTCTCAATAATTCATACATCAAATATGAAATCAAAAGGTTTATTAGAAAGTATTTTGAACTAACTAAAAATATATAACTAAAGTATAAAATGTGGGATGTCACTGGAGTGATACTTGGGGAGAAATTTATAGTGTTAAATATATTAGATGAAAAAGAAGATTTCAAATCAATGACCTCAGCTTCCACTTTAAGAAACTGGAAAATAATGAATTAAGCCCAAAGTAGAAGAAATAACAGAGAAGAAATCAATGAAATAAAAAACAGGAAAAACAAATAGAGAAAGTTAATGAAAGCAAAGATGGTTCTTTAAGGACCAGTACAGCTGACTTTAGTCAGACTAACCAAGGGGGAAAAGGAGAAAAAATTAAAAATTACCAATATTAGGAATTAGAAAGATGATATCAGCACAAAAGCAGCAGATAGGCAGTCATTAGAAGGAAAATAAGGTAAAACTATGAACAATCTTGTGCCTATAAATCTGACTAGCTAGATGAAAGGGATAAATGCTTTGAAAGATAAAACCTACCAAAGCTCATTCAAGAAGACAGATGGCCCGAATTGCCTACTAAATACCTATGAAAGAAACTGAATTCCCAATCCCATGCCCTTGCAGAAAGTGAACTCAAGGTCTAGATAGCTTTACTGGCAAATTCTAACATGCAAGGAAGAAATAATATGAAATTTACACTAACTCTTCCCAAAAGCTTAAACATGGAACACACTTCCCAACTTATTTTATGTAGCAAGCATTATCCTGATAAGGAGATTAACACAAAGATGTTGCATGAAAATGAAACTACAGACCGATATTCTTCATAAACATATATGCACCGGTTTATTTTTAATTTTAGCAAATGAAATCGAATAAGATATGAAAAGGGTAATACACTATAATAATAGTGGAGTTTATTCCAGGAATGCAATGTTTATTAAACATTCAAAAATTGGGGCGCCTGGAGGGCTCAGTCAGTTAAGCATCTGCCTCAAATCATGATCCCAGGGTCCTGGAATCGAGCCCCACGTGGGGCTCCCTGCTCAGTGGGGAGCCTCCTTCTCCTTCTCCCCCTTCCCCTGCTTGTGCTCTCTCTGTCAAATCAGTCAATAAAACCTTAAAAAAAGAAAAGAGTTTAACATTGAAAAATTATTCAGTATAATCAAGAAGTGAAGGATAAAGTGAACCCTGTGGTCCTGGATATGAGTTGGAAAGAGCAGTATGAATTCCTGTTTAATATATATGAAAATGGACAGATACAGAATCAGTTACATGTGGGTTAGGATACATGCCTGCATTGCCTGGTTTTGTCTTATCTAACTCAGGGCGCCTAAAAGCAACGACATCTCAGGAGCAACATGTATGCCTTGTGTCTAGATCTTGGTTTCCAATTAACATTCTCCAATTAAAGGAACTAGGTCATCTTAGAGAAATGCAGGACTGAGTTAGGGAAAATACAAGATAAGCCTGGAGCATTTTATAATATGAAACTAAAGATATATTTTAAAAAATGATAGGATCAAATGAAACAGACACAGTAGTTATCTGAAAGCAACCTCAATAGTCAAAGTTAGAAAAATGTAAACAGCAAATTAAATAATACAGTATTGGAGTATCATCCAAAGTATCAAATAATATATGTGAGTCTATACTGCAAAAATAATAAATAGGGGGAAAGAGGCAAATACCCCCTACATAAGAATTATAATTTTTTTAAGATTTATCTATTTATTTTAGAGACAGAGAGCACAAGTGGGAGGGGCAGAGGGAGAGAATCCTCAAGCAGTCTCCCCTCTGAGCACAGAGCCTGACGAGGTGCTCAAATCCACGACCCTGAGATAACAAACTGAGCCCAAACCAAGAGTCAGACGCCCAACCAACTGCACCACCCAGGCGCCACAGAAATTTTCTAAGTAATATATGTAGATACTACACCTCGCAGGAGCTGACACTTCATCAACACCACCCCCAAGTGTGTGCTAAACAGAGCATCTCAATTTCAAAGAATAAAGGATGGAGAGGGAACTGGGAATAAACCTGGAAAAGACTACCCTGCCCAAGGGACCAAGGTTTAGTTTCACCCCTGATGTCACGTGTACGCCATGGACTCCCCCATAGGAGTGAGGAGAAGGGTACTTCATCACCATGGAAATCTTTGAAAAACTCATAATCCCATAACCATGAGAAAAACATAAAACAATTCAAATTGAGGACATTCTACAAAATATCTAATCAGTATTCCTTAAAACTGTCAAGGCCATATAAAGGCAATGCAACACTGAGAAACTATCGCAGAGCACAAGAGATTAACGAGACCTGAAACATAGAAGCAATGTGGTAGCTTGGATCGGACCTTGGAACAGGAAAATGACGATCATGGAAAAACTGGAAAAATATTAATAAAGTCTGCCGTTTAGCTAATAATAATGTACAAGTGTTGATTTCTTAATTTTGACATACATACCGTGGTAATGTAAGATTTTAATGACAGGGGAACCTATCAACTGTCGAACCCAGGGGAACCTATCAACTGTATCAACCCAGTTGAAACTGGTTGAACGGCATGTGGGAAATTTGTACTACTTTGCAACTTTACTGTAAATCTAAAATTCTGAAATAAAAGTTTATTTAGAGAAAGAAGACACTATAATTCACAAGAATAACAAAGTAAAGCAGAAAAAAAAATATGACCACATCAATAGATGCAGAAAAAGTTTCTGACAAAATCCAATATTCATTCTTGATATTGAAAAGATCAATAAAAATTTCCTAGCAGAGTAGCGGTAGAAGGGAACATCCTCAACCTAATAAAGGATATCTGTGAAGAGAAATCATGCTCAACACTTCATTTCACTACTAACATTGTACTTCAGGATGAAAGCCTTAATTTTATGCCCTTCAGATCAGACACAAGACAAGTATTCCACTCTCAAACCTGCAGTCAACATTGTTCTGAAGGTCTGGCCAATGCAAGAAGGCAGGAAGGAAAAGAGGAAGGAAGACGGCCGACGGGCATCCAGTTTAGGAATAAATTATATAAAACCCTCTTTTTCACAGATGACTTGCTTTTCTATGTAGAAACCCACAAGAATCTACAAACAGCCTGCTAGAGATGGTAAACAGACACATGAAAAGATGCTCAATATCACTAATGACCAGGGAAATGCAAATCAAATGCATAATGAAATGTCACCTCACACATGTCCGAATAGTTAAAATCAGAAAGACAAGAATTAACAAGTTTTGACAAAGATGTGGAGAAAAGGGAACCTTTGTGCACTGTTGGTGGGAATGTATATTGGTATACTGTGGAAACCAGTACAGACTTTCATCAAAAAATTAGAAATTACATGTGATCCAGTAATTCCACTACTGGGTATTTACCTGAAGAAAACAAAAATATATATGCCCCCCATGTTTATTGCAGCTTTATTTACATTAGCCAGGATATGGAAGCACCACAAGTGTCCACTGACTGATGAATGGATAAAGACTTGGTGTATAAACACAATGGAATGTTATTCTGCCATAAAAAGTAATGGGATCTTGACATCTGCGACAACATGGATGGATGTAGAAGGTATTATGCTAAATGAAATAAGTCAGAGAAAGACAAATAACATATGATGTCACTTACATGTGGAATCTAAAAACAAAAGGCAGAAACAGACCCATAAATACAGAGAGCGAACTGATGGTTGCCAGAGGGGTGGGGGTAGGGGGCAGGGCAACATGAGTGAAGAGAAGTGGGAGATACAGGCTTCCATTTATGGGATAATTAAGTCATGGTGATAAAAGGTACAGCAAAGCGAATACAGTCAGTGATCCTGTGATAGTATCACATGGCGACAGGTGGCAGCTACACTTCTGATGAGCACAACATACAAACTTGTCGAATCACTATGTTGTCCACCTGAAACTAACATAACATTGTGTCAATGATACTTCAATAAAAAAAGCCTGTTAAAGGGACACCTGGGAGGCTCAGTTGGTTAAGCGTACCACTCTTGGTCTCAGCTTAGGTCTTGATCTCAGGATCATGAGTTCAAGCCCCACATTGGACTCCATGCCGAGCATGGAGCCTACTTAAAAAAAAAAAAAAGTCTGCTATAATCAATAAGTGAGTTCACCAAGGTTTCAGGATGCATAATTAATACACAGAAAATAATTATATCTCTATATACTAGCAATGAATAATTGAAAATTGAAATTAAATAACATATAATAATATCAAAAGACGAAATCCTTAGGAATAATTTTGACAAAATATTGACAAATGACCTGCACACTTAGACTAAAACATGGCCAAGGGAAATTATACAAGTCTTAAATAGATTTTGTTTGAAAGATACACTGCATTAATAGTTTAGAGGGCTCGATATTGTTGAGATGTCATGTCTCCTCAAATTGATCTATAGAATTGGGGCTCCTGGCTGGCTCAGTCAGTAGAGCGTGTGACACTTGACTTGGGGTAGTAAGTTCGAGCCCCATGTTGATTACTTAAAATAAAAAAAATCTTTTTTTAAAACAAATGATCTCTAGATTCAACATAATCACAATAAAAATTCCAGCAGGATTGGTTTTATAAATCAATAAGGTGATTCTAAAATTCACATGGAAATGCTAAGGACCTAAAATAGCAAAAACGGCTTTGAAAAAACATTTGAAAGATGGACACTACCTAATTTCAAGACCTATTGTAAGCTGTACATAGTAAGATAGTGTGGTAATTGTGTCAAGTAAACTTGTTCATAGGAACAAAACAGAGCTCAAAAGTAGAACCATACATATGCGGACAACTGATTTTCTTCAGAGATATGAAGCGATGGTAGAGAAAGAATAGTCTTTTCAACAACTAGATATACACATACAAAAAAACGAGCATCAATTCATAGTTTACCATAAATAAAAATTTACTCAAAGGGACCATAGACCTAAATGTAAAACCTAAGACTCTAAAACTTCTAGAAGAAAACATCAAAGAAAATCTTTGAGACCTTAAGTTAAGAAAAAAATTCTTAGATACGACACCAAAAGAATGATCTAAAAAAGAACACTAATTGAACTTAATCAAAATTTAAAAAGACACAATTTAGAGAATTAAAAAAAGCCACAGACTGGGAGAAAATATTTCCCAAGCATATATCTGATAGAGGACTTATTTTCGGTATATAAAAAGAACTCTTAAAACTCTAAAATAAAAATACAATGAAAAACTTTAAAAAGGCAAAAGATTTGAACAGACCACCAGAGAAGATATGTCAATGGCAGTCGGCACATGAAAATATGCTTAACATCACTAGCCTTTATGGAAAGGCACATGGAAACCACAGGATTTCCAGGTTGGTGAGCTCATGGCAGTGCTGGGAAGTTGGGGGTCTTGAGAGAACGCGACGCTCCACAGCCATTCCCCCATATACTTTGCCCTATTCATCTCTTCCATCTGTCTTTTCCTGGATTGTATCCTTTTAACTAAACAACTAAACAATCCCCAAACAAAAGAGCAAGTTGTCTACAGTTAAATGCCCAAAGCCTGAAGAAGGAGATTCAGTGCTGGAACTTTCTGTGAGACTGGCAGAGACAACAATGCCCAGATAGTGCTAGCCACAGATCCCGATGGCAGCGACCACTTCGGGAGACTGGCCACGGGAACGCTGTCACGTCAGTAGCTTGACTAGGGGATGGACATTGGACTGGATGGTCATGGAGTTCTCTGGGGCAGCCTGATGACTGCAGCAAGATACAAGGAGAGAGTAAGCCCTAGGAGTTCTTATCCCATGGAAAACATCTCTCTCATTTCTTTTCTTGTCTTTTCTATTTATTGTATCTATATTGAGAAGATGGATGTTGGCTGAACCTACTGTGGTGATCATTTAACAATCGATGTAAATCAAACCACCCTGCTGCACACCTTAAACTTCTACAGCAATGTATGTCAATTATTTCTTAATAAAACTGGAGGGGAACAGGATGGGGCATCTGGATGGCTCAGTCAGTTAAACGTCTGCATTCAGCTCAGGTCATGTTCCCATGTTTCCGGGATCGAGCCCAGCATCGTCAGTTCCATCCTCTGGGGGGAGTCTGCTTCTCCCTCTCCTTCTGCCCCCCTCCACCACCCCCATCATGCTCTCTCTGTCTCTTGCTCTCAAATAAAATCTTAAAAAAAAAACTAGCTGGGGGACAAAGGCCTCCTGGAAAATGGGAAAGAAGTCCTTTTGCATTTGAAGAGTTGGTTGGTTTTCTGTGTGGAACTTCCCTTTGCATAATGATGAGTTGAGTACTGCCGCTGTTGTTCTGAGATGGTCTTACTTGGAAACCATGAATGTAACATTGAAACAGCAACTGATTAAGATTTAAGGAAAATATGGTTATCATATTTCAAAGATTTCTTATTTCTTGTGATGTGATCCAACTAACATCAAAAGTGTATTTGAAAGGCTTCACAGTTTATATTCTCCAAAAGAATATCCAAAATTGGGATACTTCTTGTGTTGCGTATACAGGACATTACCACTGGATATAATGGCGACAAACCTAATCAGAAATCAGTGTTACCTGTGAGTAAAAACAGCAGAGCGATTACATCCCCTTCTCAAAATGGCTGTGTTGGTGGTCCTTGGATGAGCAGGCCTGAACCAAAGACAAAGTCCTCTGCAGAGACATGAGTACTCCCTGACCTGAAGATAGGAGTGACAGAGCCTTATTGGAAGAAGAATTGAAGAAGCTCATTTAAGCCTGGATTTAAAATTGGTTTGGGCGCAGTTAAGGATGAAACAGAACCACCAAGAGAACTATGCATTGAATTCGTGTGAACATTCTCTACCTCATCTGGGCAAATATTTTCCTTTTATTTCCTTTCTTTCTGGGCAACTGACTAAACAAGTTGTATACATTTGAAATGAAATGGTCTTGAGAGAAGTTATTCAAATTTTTCATAATCTTGAACAAAAGTCATTACATTAAAAGTATTAGAGTAACACAGTTTTTCCTTTAACAGAAAAATAATACAAACGTGAGTTTTCTAGTTAAAGTATGATTAAGTTTAGTTCTATAGTCTCTT
>NW_027399268.1:0-8287 GCF_003265705.2 Callorhinus ursinus | reverse complement strand
GCGCCCCGCGCTCCCGCGACTCGCTCTCCCGTGGCTCCGCGGCGGCCATGGGGCGCGGGGCTCCGGGGGCCGGCGGCGGGGCGGGCGTGCGGCTGCGGGCGCAGGTGCGGGTGCGGGCCGGCGGGGGGCAGGGGGCCGGGCCGCCGGCCGCCAGCCGCTCACACCGCCCCTGTCCCCCCCCCCCCCCCCCCCCCGGGGCCCCGCCCCCCCGGGCCCCCTCCCCCGCCCCCCCCGCAGCTCGGGCCCTGGTCGTGGCGCGGCTGCCGCACGGTGCCCCTCGACGCCCTCCGGACGCGCTGCCTCTGTGACCGGCTCTCCACCTTCGCCATCTTAGCCCAGCTCAGCGCCGACGCGGTGAGACCCCGGCCGGGACACGCGGGGGCGACGGGCGCGGGGGGCGCGGGGGGAGGGGCGCGGGGGGGGGCGCGCGGGGCGGGGGCGTCCGGGGGCGGGCCGGGGGGGGGGGGGGCCCCCCCCCCCCCCCCCCCCAGGGACCGATGGGTGAGTTTCCCCCACTCTCCTTGGGGGCTTGGGACCTTGGAGGGAACCGATCCTCAGGGGAGCCAGGCAGGCTGGGCCCAGGCTTTTGAGGACTGGGGGAGGGCTTGGCCTGGCAGAGCGGGCATAGCCACTCACTTAGTCGCTGCTGCCCTCAGCTGGGGGACAGGGCCCTGGGCTGCCACCTTGCTGGGAGACCTTGCCCACCCTCCTCCGCAAGTGCCCCCAGGTCGGGGTCCTGGGGTGGCTGAGGGTGCCGGATCTGGCCCAGGTCCACAGCTCTGCTGGGGAAGGCCCCATCATCTCAGGGGCCTCCTTTCTGTTCGTGATTCTTGTGGGGGCTGCTGGTTTCTATGGCGATGGCGTCCGGGGGCCAGCTCCTGGGCTGGGGCCCTGGGTGCTGCACTGGGCCCACTGGGGCTGATGGGCTATCTCGTCCAGGGCTGAGCTCTATTCACGGGTCCCGGGAAGCTCCCCCCCCCCCCCCGCCCAGCCACTGAGCCCCCCGAGGAGGGAAAGGGGCTGGGGTCTTCACTCACTGAGACCCCGGGTCCAGGCCCAGTGTGGAAGGATCATAGAGCAGCAGATGTGGAGGACAGACAGGGGAGGGGGACATGGCTTTCCTGGGTGTTTGGGGCAGCTGGTCCCCATCCAGTTGGGACAGCGCAGCTCTCCCTTCAGGGAGCCCTGGGTTTGATGTGAAAGATGGCTCGAGGCCTTTCTGAGAATGTTCTGCCCACCACCCCTTTGTCCAGTGGGACATGGGTAGGGAGGGCAGTGTTGTCAGCCAGGGTCCCCCATGGGGGGAGAGCCAAACGCGACCTTAGAGGTCATTGCCACTAAAACCTTCCATTGACAGGCAGGGAAACTGAGCCCTGGGGAGGGTGACTTGCTCCAGGTCTTGGGGCAAGTCGCCGGACTGGGGTCTGTGCTCTTGGCCCTGACTTCAGTGCACTCTTCTTCATTCTCCTGTCCCTGTGACAGGGCTGTTGGTGTTGTTGGTTCTGGGGGAGGGCCCTGAAGGCTGCAGCCAGGGCCATCCTGGGGGCTCCCTGGAAGAGGTGGCTTTCTGTATAGGCGGTCATCAGTGCTAAAGCAGCAGGCTTCTTCTGCACAGGGGAGCAACCAATGGGGCTGGGGGCTTCCTGAGTCCCTGCGAGGCCAGAGCCAGCAGAGCATGGCCCAGCCTTGGGTCCCCAGGTGGCTGCCCATGCTTCGAGTGTAAGGAGGAAGGACCGGGGGCAGGGGAGTGTTCTGGAGTGGGAAGTGTGACCAGGGTTAGTGTGGCCAAGTGTTGACACGCAGGTTTGTCCCTCACACACGGTGACTCTAGTCTGGTACTCTGTTCCTCTGAAGCTTTTTCTCCCATCAAACCGAAGTGATCGTGTGTTACTCAGGGTGGCTCTGAGGGGCGGACCAGTTGATGGGGGGGCGGTCCTGCTGGGCCAGGGTCTGCAGCGTGGAGGGCCTGCTGCATGCCCAGGCAGTGCCTTCCGCAGAAGGTGGCGTCCCGGTCGGGGGCTGAGCTCCAGGTTGGCTCGGGCACGGAGGCCGGGTTTGGTGAGGGGCAGGAGGCTGATGCTGGTGAAACCAGGCCCTGAAGACTTGGGGCCCAGGACCTCTCCCAGAAGACTGGCCTGCACTGGGTGCCGCCAGGGCTGAGCATTCGGAGGCCGCTCTACCAGGGTGGGCAGGTCTCGGTCTGTGAGGGGTTTGAGGTTTTGTTTGGTAGGGGGGTTGGCAGCTGTAGTTGGGGGGGCTTCTGGTGCCATCCTGACCTACCGTGTCAGCGTACGTAGAGGTGGGGCCCCATCCCCATATCCCAGAAGGGGAGCTGGGGCTCAAGGCACAGCAACTCACGGTGGCCAGTCCCCCAGTGGCCTTGGGGCCGAGGGCAGGCTGCCTGGCCGCTGGGAACCTCGGTCTCCTCATCTGTAAGATGGCAGAGTAGTTGGCTCTGCCTAATTCCGGGACCCCTCCACGGGCATGGGCATGAGCTCAGAGCCAGAGTGCCAGAAGGACCAGGGTGGGCTCCGCCTCCCACCTGGTACGGGCCTGCCAGCCTGCCATCAAAGCCCTCTAGCACCTCCCTCTCCTTTCCTGGACAGCTCTGGGGCTGACCGCAGAGACACTGAGTGGGGGCGGGGGGGGCCGAGCACAAAGGTGAGATGGCTGTCGTGCAGCCTGTGAGGGGCTGGGGCCGGGGCCTGTGCCAGACCCCAGGCCTGCCCAGGAGGAGCACAGGGTCTGCATCCCGACAGGCCTGTGGCGGCCCAGGCTGAAGGGACAGATGCTCTGGGGGCACAGCAACAGCTTGCTTCCCTCCCCGGGGGTGGTTTGGGAGGGGAGCATGAGGAGGAGGTATAGAGTGGGGCCCTGAGGGGTGAACAGGAGTTCACCAGCTGAGCTTAGTGGAGAGGAGTGGTGGTCATGCCGGGGAAGGTGAGGAAAGCAAAAAGAAGCGGGAGACAAGGTGGGGCTCAGAGGCCAGGGCAGGGGTGCAAGGCCAGTGTGGGGGAGAGCTGGAGCTGCATCCCGAAGGCAGTGGGGAGCTGGGTGGCTGGCAGAGGATGACAGAGGATGGTAGTGGGATTGGGGCCTTGGAGGGATCCCAGCAAGAGTGAGGGCAGAGTACCCCAGCCGGCAGGTGGGGTAGTGGCAGAGGTGGGCTGGGCCTAGGGCAAGACGGGGTGCCACCTGCCTCTTCCCGGCTGGGGTTGGACGGGCGTGGGGATTTGGGTCCGAGCAAGTGGAGAAAATGGGAATCCTGGAGACTGGAGTGGCCACAGGGGACTGGAGTCCAGAACAAGGGCCAAGAGTTAATGGTGGAGATGGAGAGCTGGGGTCACACGCCAGGAGCCAGGGAGGGCTGAGAGCCCACGCAGGGGCATGGACCCAGGCGGCCCCCCCGGCTGCCGCCCGAGCTGCGCCTAGAGCCCCTGACCGCTGGAAGGTTGAGTAACGGCTCTGAGTCACATCGGTGAGGGGGCGACGCTGTCTGCCTCCGAGCTGCGGTGGGACTGAACTCAGTGAGGGGTTCGCAGCCCGGCGGGTGGTGGCGCCTGTGCCCACGGCTGCCGCTGTGGCACAGTGTGGCCAGGATGTGCCTGAGAGTACGTCCCCGGCCTCGCCGGGGTTGGGGCTCGGCGTGTGACTGGGACGCGGGGCTGCTCTGTGTGGGAGCTGTGAGCCATGGGTGGTGCAGTAAGAGGACAGCGAGGCTGGTGCTGGAGGAGGGAGATCCGTGTTCAGGACACATCAGATGTGTAGAGAGTTTAAGAGGAGGCTGAAAGCAGGGAGTTTATGGGGTAGAAACCAACGGTAACCATATGGACAGTAAGAGAGAATTCCTGGGTGCGTGGGGGGCCAAGTACCCTGGTGAGTCTCCAGATAAGGTGATGGGCAGAGACGAGGAGCTGGTTCAGATTGAACGTTCAGTGAGGGCCTCTGTGAGGGGGTGACATCTAAGCTGAAGGCAGAGCCAGCCATGTGAAGGTCAGAGGAAGAGCACCGGGCAGTGAGAGCAGCATGTGCAAAGGCCCTGGGGTGGCACCAAACTTGGCTAGGGAACCAGTCTCCGGCGGGAGGCCGGCTGGCTTCTGCCCTCTCTCTGTGTGTGGGTTGGGGCCAGTCACTTGCCCTGGAGGTCTCCACTCCAACCCTCCCAACAAGAGCCAGAGTTCCTTGGCACCCCTGCCCACGCATTCTGTCTCCCCTGCCTTCCCCACATCATCTAGAACCTGCGGGACCGGGGCTGTCAGGAGTGACGGATGAGCCAGGTGGAGAGGAGGAGAGAGTGGGCAGGCGTGTGGCTGTCAGGCCTAATGAGGGCAGATGGAGGCAGATGGCCACAGAGGTCAGGGCCAGAGCCAGCCACGGAGCGGGTGCGAGCCACTTGCTCCACCACCCGTGACTCGCGTGGCCAGCCAGGCTTCGAGGTTACCTGGCAAGTTCAAGGGTGCGTGCGGCGGCCCAGAGCCCCCGCTTCCCTGGGTCCTCCAGCTCCCTGCATGGAAGCCCAAGTTTGTGTCGGACCCTCACCCTGGGCCATGCCTCCAGGGCCCGCTGACTGCTTGGCTGACCTTGGCTGACTTTCTCCCTTTTCCTGGAGCCTGCCTTCCCTGTCTCCATTCGTCTACCAGCCACTCGGGCTGAGTCTGAGCCGGGCCCGGGCCGAGGGGGCTCAGGAACGTGAGGATGCCGGGCTGCGGGGACAGGCAGTCACCCCCAGCAGGGGGACCCGGGCTGGAACCCAGCAACACCCAGAAGGACCTGGGGGGCCGGAGGGGAAGGGCATTCTGGGCCACGGGAACAGCATGCACGTGGGCAGAGGGCACAACATGGTTTGCACACCGCGCCGTCAGTGGGTGGGGGCAGCAGCGCCAGGTGGACCAGGTTCAGGCTCCAACTCTAGGGGCCTGAGGGAGGCGGAAGGCGCCACCTCGGGGCGGGAGTGCTGGGCCAGGGCTCGCGGAGCCAGTGAGGTGGAGGAGTCTCCCTGGGCAGCCTGCGGGGTCAGCAGGGCTCGGAGAGCTGCGCTGAAGGGCTTTAGCCGAGTCAGACTTAGCGCAGGCACAGGAGTGTCCCATTCAGGGTGGGGGACCCCCTAGGAGGTCCCGTGCCCCCAGCACGCCTCCTCCTCCCTCAAGCACAGAGGCCGTGGGCTGGGGAGGGGCTGCAGAGACCGTCGTCAGTCCCTCCGAGCCTCCGTGGCGCCCTCACACAGAGGAGCCTCACTCCCTGCTCACCGAGTGTGGCTGTCCACCTGCTGTGCGTCCATGTGCCCACGTGCCCTGCCCACCGTGCGGCGGCCCTCAGCACGGACCGTGTGGGTCAGGCTGTGACACGGGGCTGAGCACGTGGAAGCACGCGTAAGCGGGGACCGGCCGGGTACTCAGGCCTCCGTGGTGGGGAGCAGCCGGGCCCATCATCCAGCCCAAGGCACCCCCCACCCCCCCCGAGAGGCACCAGCACATGACAGCTGGGAAGGGTGTTCTGGGTAGAGGGACCAGTCGCTGCCACGGCTCTGCAACGGTGGGAACGAGGAGGCGGCCAGTGATGGGGGGCAGGCCAGGCCCAGTGGCCTTCGGAGCATTCAGCTGATTGGGGAGGGGGTGGACGGGCAGGGGGTACTCTGAGCAGAGCAGGGGTGCTATCTTTAACGGCATTTTACAAAATTCTCCAGCCGCAGCCTGGAGAAGAGCCGTGGAGGCCGGGCCCGGGTGGGGAGCGGGGGTGCAGTGCAGGGATCTGGCAGAGCAGAAGGGAGGGTGAGGGAAGAGTAGAGAACAGGGGTGCTTGGGGGGGCTGTGGGGCAGCAGGTGCTGGGCTGGGAACCGGCTCTGAGGCAGTGGAGGCTGGACCGATGCAGCTGCCACGGAGGGGCCCTTCCAGGAAGCCCTGTGGCCTGCTCTCGGCTGGTGTTCCAGAAGCACGCAGCCTGGGAGAGCTGTGCCTGTCGTGGGGCGGGGCGGGGGGGGGGCAGCCCCCCCATGACCTGTCTGTGACTCGGGGAGATGGTCCCTCTCTGGAGTTGGGGGGTTCGGTGAAGTGCAGACAAAGCCTTCATCACTAGACTTGGCAGGTGGCTACGACTGTGTACCAGTGACGGGGGTGGGGGTGTGCACAGAGACCCCACCCCCAGCAAGAGGCCAGAAGCCCCTCGCAGGGGCCAGCCCCGCCCAGCGGCACGGGGGGGCGGGGGCGTGGGGGGGGGCGCTGGCTGTGGAGAGGGAAGGCTCCACCCCGGCATCCACCCCCACCCCCAGCCTCAGTCTGCATGTGCCCGGCCCCCTCACTCCGCTTTCCCTCTGCTCTGGAACCCTCAGAACATGGAGAAGGTGATCGTGCCGTCGGTGACGCTCATCGTGGGCTGTGGCGTGTCGTCCCTCACCCTGCTCATGCTGATCATCATCTACGTCTCCGTGTGGAGGTGGTGCCTGAACGCATGGGCTGGGCCCCCGGTGGATCCCAGGAGCGGGGTGGCCGGGGCCAAGTCTTGTCCCTTCTCCTTTGAGGGCGGCCGTGGGGGGCGGGCTGGCCCAGAGCCCCCTTCCCCGTCAGCAGCGCCGTCCCCCCATCTTCCCCTGCCCACCGCCATCACAGACGGCCCGCACTCTGCCGCCACCGCCTCCCCTCTGCCCCCCTCCCTGGAAGCTGAGTGACAATGACGGGCTGGGGCACAGGTGCAGGCCAAGGGCGGGCCGCTGGCCCTTGTGCTCCTGGCCTCCACTCCGGCCCACAGACGGTGGCCACGCTCTCTCCTGCCCTCCGAATGCACTCCCTGGCCGATGCTGGCAGGCCTGGCATCCTGCCCTGGGGCCTCAGAGCCCCTAGTTTCTGTGTTCTGCCACATGGGCGTGCAAGGCCACAGCCCTCTCTGAGCCCAGGGTCACGTCTCGGGGCAAGAACCTCTGCTCGCGTCCCTGCCCCTCACTCCCCTCCCCCGGGCCACAGGGCCTCATGCCAGGACCCCTGGACTGCCTCCCCAGGCAGGGCTGGGCAAGTCAGCAGCCCCCAGTGGTCCCCAGCTCTGGGGCGAGGAACACGTATACACAGGCCTGAGCTGGGGTGTGCGAGGGGTGTGTGAGGGCGAGTGTGTGCCTGCAGGGCGGGTCTCACCTCCCTGCCCCCAGAGCCCTGCTTTGAGCCCCACTGAGCAGAGGTTTAGTAGGACAGGGAGTATGAGTCAAGGTCACCCACCCTGCAGCAACGTGGGCAGCAGAACTGATGTCACACCCCGAGGCCAACAAGGAGAGATCGATGTGGGGGGCGGGTGGCTTGTGTTTGCCTGTGCCCCCTCCTCATCCTGCCTGAGGGCAGAAGCCAACCCCGAACCGCCAAACCACCCGCATCCAGCCGGCACCCAGTGGCCCTCCGACCCAGCCCCTCCTCAGACCATCTGTCCCAACCCCCCACGGGCCCAGCCCGCCCCCTCCCCGGAGGCCTCTGTTTCTGGAGGCCTCTGGGACAGGGGGCTTGGGACAGCCCCTCCAGCCCTGCCTGCTGTGGTTCTGAGGGGTTTGCTGATGGTTCTCAAAGCGCCTCCTTCCTGCGCTCTGCTGGCCGAGTCACTGCCCCTGTGAGCCACAGACAGGGCCCCATCCCGATGGTCCCCATGAGGAGATGGAGACCCACACGGGGAAAGTGACCCGCCCAAGGTCACTTCATGGCCCCTGAGGTGTAGCCCTGTTGCCTCTGCTCACCACCTGCCAGGATCTCAGCCCCCAGGGCCACTGGGAAACGGGGGCAACACTTAGCAATGGTGGCTAACACTTCCTGCCTCCTGCCCATTTACTCTCAGCCACGCCCTGAGCAGCAGGTGCTATTCCTCCACCCATCCCACAGATGTGAAGACTGAGGCACAGAGGGGCTGGGCCACTTGCCCAATGTTACACTGCGGCCCACCCTCAGAACCACTCTGTCTTCCTGCCTCGAAGTCAGGATCAGACAGGGTGGGAAGGGCTGGGGGCCAGGGGGACAGCCAGGGGGACAGCCAGGAGCAGGCAGAGACTGAGACCCTGCAAACGAGCTGTGTCCAAGGGATCATGACCCTCCCTGGCACCTGACCGTGTGCTAGAATTTAACATGTGGTAGAGTGCAACTGGTGGTGGTGGTGATGGTGGTGGTGGTGGTGGTGGAGGTGATGGTGGTGGTGGTGGTGGTGGTGGTGGTGGTGTCTCTGGTGACGGTGGTGTCCATGGTGATGGTGGTGGTGGTGGTGGTGGAGGTGATGGTGGTGACAGTGGTGGTGATGGTGGTGGAGGTGACGGCGGTGGTGGTGGAGGTG
>NW_027399267.1:0-8290 GCF_003265705.2 Callorhinus ursinus | reverse complement strand
ATGGAATGTTCTGAATATGTCTGTGAAGTCCATTTGGTCCAGTGTGTCATTTAAAGTCTTTATTTCCTTGTTGATCTTTTGCTTAGATGATCTGTCCATTTCAGTCAGGGGGGTGTTAAAGTCCCCCACTATTATTGTATTGTTGTCAATGTGTTTCTTTGCTTTTGTTATTAATTGCCTTATATAATTGGCTGCTCCCATGTTCGGGGCATAGATATTTACAATTGTTAGATCTTCTTGTTGGATAGACCCTTTAAGTAGGATATAGTGTCCTTCCTCATCTCTTATTACAGTCTTTGTTTTAAAATCTAGTTTGTCTGATATAAGGATTGCCACCCCAGCTTTCTTTTGGTGTCCGTTAGCATGGTAAATGGTTTTCCACCCCCTCACTTTCAGTCTGGTGGTGTCTTTGGGTCTAAAATGAGTCTCTTGCAGACAGCATATGGATGGGTCTTGTTTTTTAATCCAATCTGATAGCCTGTGTCTTTTGTTTGGGGCATTGAGCCCATTTACATTCAGGGTAACTATTGAAAGGTATGAATTTAGTGCCAGTGTATTGCCTGTAAGGTGACTGTTATTGTATGTTGTCTGTGTTCCTTTCTGATCTTTGCTGCTTTTAGGCTCTCTCTTTGCTTAGAGGACCCCTTTCAATATTTCTTGGAGGGCTGGTTTCATGTTTGCAAATTCCTTTAGTTTTTGTTTGTTCTGGAAGCTTTTTATCTCTCCTTCTATTTTCAATGACAGCCTAGCTGGATATAGTATTCTTGGCTGCATATTTTTCTTGTTTAGTGCTCTGAAGATATCTTGCCAGTCCTTTCTGGCCTGCCAGGTCTCTGTGGATAGGTCTGTTGCCAATCTAATGTTTCTACCATTGTAGATTACATATCTCTTCTCCCGAGCTGCTTTCAGGATTTTCTCTTTGTCTCTGAGACTCGTAAGTTTTACTATTAGATGTCGGGGTGTTATCCTATTTTTATTGATTTTGAGAGGGGTTCTCTGTGCCTCCTGGATTTTGATGCTTGTTTCCTTCCTCACATTAGGGAAGTTCTCTGCTATTATTTGCTCCAATATACCTTCTGCCCCTCTCTCTCTTTCTTCTTCTTCTGGGATCCCTATTACTCTAATGTTGTTTCGTCTTATCGAATCACTTATCTCTCGAAATCTGCCCTCGTGATCCTGTAGTTGTTTCTCCCTCTTTTTCTCAGCCTCTTTACTTTCCATCATTTGGTCTTCTATATCACTGATTCTCTCTTCTGCCTCATTTATCCTAGCAGTTAGTGCCCCCATTTTTGATTGCACCTCATCAATAGCCTTTTTGATTTCGACTTGGTTAGATTTTAGTTCTTTTATTTCTCCAGAAAGGGTTTCTCTAATAAGTTCCACGCTTTTTTCAAGCCCAGCTAGTATCTTTAAGGTCATGATTCTGAACTCTAGATCCTACATCGTACTAATGTCCGTATTGAGTAGGTCCCTGGCTGACGGTACTACCTCTTGTTCTTTTTGCTATGGTGATTCTTTTTCGTCTTGTCATTTTGTCCAGAGGAGAATAGATGAATGAGAGAACAAAATGCTAACAGGTTTACAATGTCTCCAGCAAATATACTGTATACAAATCAGAAAAGACCTGAAACCAGGGGAAAAGAAAGGGAAAGAAAGAAAAAAGAAAGAGAAAAATAAAGATAAAAACAAAAACAGAACAATACAAAAAAAGCAGAATGTGATCAAATATGATCAGGCTAGTGCATAGAACAGTGCCACACATAGATTTTGGGCGTATTTTGGTCTGTTAGAAAAAAAGTGCCTCCTAAAATTTTAAAGGAAGAAAGTCATATATGTATAAAATAAGGGTTGATACAATGAAGATATGATAGAAGATAATGATAGAAGATGACTGTAAAGATGAAAATTATAAAAGATTTTATAAAAGGACTTGGTAAGATAAGTTGTTTGAAAAAAGAAAGAAGATTTAAGAAAAAAAAAAGGAAAAAGGGAGAGAATGTGATCAGGCAGGAGACTAGAACAAAGCCATACACTAGTGATTTAGGGTATATTTTGATCTGTTAGAAGAAACTGTACCCCAAAATTTTAAAGAGAGAACAACTTATATATATATGCCAAAAATAAGGGTAACTACTATGAAGGGATAAAATATGACTCTAAAAATGAAAAATAAAAAATGTTTTTTTTTTAAAGAGATTGATAAGATGTTGGTTGAAAAAGGGAAAAAGAAAAAGGAAAAAAACAGTTAACAAAAATTAACTTTGATTAACTAATGAATCATGGTAAAAAAAAGCCATGAATTCTATGTGAAGTATTCCCCTAGCGCTGGAGTTCTCCCGTTCTCCTTGATCGGTAAACTTGGTCTTGGCTTGCTGGCTGTTCGTGTTGATCTTCTGGGGGAGGGGCCTGTTGCTGTGGTTTCCAAATATCTTTGCCGGAGGCTGAATTGCCCCGCCCTTGTTGGTCCGGGCTAAGCAAGCTTCTCGGGTTTGATCTCAGGAGCTTTTGTTCCCTGCAAGCTCTCCGTACAGCCTTGGAGGACCAGGGCAAAAATGGTGGCCTCCCAATCTCCACCCAGAGGAGCTGAGAACTCAGGGCCCCGTTCCTCAGTGCGCCCCCAGAGAAAAGCAGTCACTCCCTTGTCCCCGGTCTCCGGCCGCACTCCGTGCTCACCCGGCCTGTGACCGAGCATTTTTATCTCTGGCACCCGACCCCGTGTGGAGTCTCCAAACCCAGCAGATCCCTGCGGTGCGTTCCCATGCCGCTCCTCCCTGGGAAGGAAGGGGAGTCTCCCCGGCTCTGCTGCTTGTTGGGTCCCTGCTGGGGGAGCCGTGCCCCGACTGGGCCGCAGATCACAGTTTATGGCAACCCCGAGCTGAGAGTCCGCGACTCTGCTCCGTCTCTGCAGCCGGCTTCCCCGCTCTGATACCTGGGAGCTCTGGCGCACTCAGGCACCCCCGGTCTCTCCGTGACCCCAAGGGTCCTGAGACCACACTGTCCCGGGAGGATTCCACCCCCCGCTTAGGCACTGCAGCGACGTCCCTCTGCCGAGCCAACTTCTAAAAGGTCCGATTTTGTGCTCCGCGGCTCTATCACTTGCCAGAAGCGGCCAGCGGAGGCCCCTCCCCCGCCGTCTATCCTCCCGAATATCGCCTCGGATTCACTTCTCCGCACGTCCTACCTTCCAGTAAGTGGTCGCTTCTCTGTTCAGAGAGTTGTTGCTACTCTCCTGTTCGATCTCCTGTTGAGTTCGTAGGTGTTCAGAATGGTTTGATCCCTATTCAGCTGAATTCCTGAGACCAGACGAAATCTAGGTCTCCTACTCCTCTGCCATCTTGCTCCGCCCCCGGAATAATTAATTTTTTTAACTTTTAATTGTCCTAAAAGAAAACTAACTTTCTAAAGCAAAAATAATAGCAATGCATCATGTAGTTTACAGCATATGTGGAAGCAGAATGTATGACAAAAATAAAACAAAGGATTAAAGAGAAATTTTGAATATATTTTTTAAAAGTTTCTTAAATCACATAAGAGCTACTATATTATTCAAAGCTGGATTCTGATAAAAGATTTATATTGTAAACCTGAAGACAAGCACTAAAAGCAAAAATGTTAAAATAATCTTAGAATATAAAATGGGATAATAAAAATTGGTATTAAATACTGCAAGGCAGACAAAATGTTTAAATAAAATAAATATGGAACTAATATAAAATTGCAATCAAGATGGTAATTTTTAGGGCACCTGGTTGGCTTAGTCGGTTAGTGTCTGGCTCTTGGTTTTGGCTCAAGTCATGATCTCGGGTTCCTAAGATTGAGCCCTGCATCTGACTTCCTGCTCAGCAGGGAGTCTGCTTCCCTCTCTCTCTCCCTTTGCCTTTCCCCCAGCTCTTGCACTCTCTCTCTCACAAATAAATAAGTCAATCTTAAAAAAGAAAAGATGGTAGTTTTTAATCTAACAATCTTAATAGTCACATTAATATGAATGTTCTAAACACACTAGTTAAAAACAGATTTTGAAATTGGATTTAAAGCAAGATTTAACGATATGCTTTTTTAAAAAAAACTCACTTTAAATGTAAAGACATAGATCATTTCAAAATAAAGGGAGAGAAAAATATAGAATTCAAGCATGAACATAAAAGCTGGTGTAGCAATACTAATTTAAGCAAAGCAGACCTCAGAACAGGGAAAAAGTCAATTATAGAGGTTAGCATTACCTATGTATCATAACTGAACAAAAGCGTCACTATAGAAAATGCAATGTAGATGCAAGCCTGAACAAAATACTAGAAAATCATGTGGGGCGCTTTCCAGGAATATAAAACTTGTTCAACACTCTAAATTCAATAAAATTATATCAACAAACTAAAAAGGATTAAAAAACACATGATCATTTCAAAGATGCAGAAGAAGCATATAAGAAAATTTAATACACATTCATGATAAAAGAAAAAACACTCTCAGCAAAGTAGGAATAGAGACTTCCTTAATCTAATAAACACAATTAAAAAAAATAATCCTACAGCTAACATAATACCAAATAAGAAGAGACTGAATGCTTTCCCTCTACATTTTAGAGTAAGCCAAACTGTCCCTTCTTATCACTTCTACTCAACATTCTGATGGAAGTTCCAACGAGTCAATAAAGCAAGCAAAAGAAACAAAAGGAATACAAATTGAAAAAGAAGAAATCAAACTGTCTCTATTCACAGGTGCAATATTTGTCTATATAGAAATTTCTAAAGTATTGATAAAAAACCTCCTAGAACTAAGTGCATGTATCCGGATTATTATACAAGAAATTTAAAATTTTAAATATAATTTAAAATATCCCCCCAAATAAGATATTTAGGTATAAATCTCACAAAATCTGTGCAGAATCTGTGTACTGCAAAGTATAAAATATTGATGAAAGAAATCAAAGAAGATCTAAATGAATGAAGAGATATATTGTGTTCATGGTTGATATTTGATATGATTTGATATTGTTAAGACATCAGTTATGCCTAATTCATTCTATAGGTTCAAAGCAATCCAGATCAAATTCCAGGATCCATTTTTTTGGTACTTATAGACAAGCTATTTCTAAAATTTACATGGAAAGGCAAAGGAACTAGAAGAAACAAAACAATGTTTGTCAATATATTTTGAAAATTTACAATAAAGAAATTCCATGATTCATATGATTTTGTTTTGATTAAATATGTCAGTTTGTATTTTCCTGCATTGGGAGTTTTTGTGTCAGCTATAAAATATTCTAAGGGGGAAAAAAAAGAAAAAAGAAAAAACATTTAAAGTAATGGAGAGAGGTAGCTATAGTGTAGAGGCCTCTTTCTATTAAAGAAATGAAAATATGTCTAAAAAAATTCCATAAAAAAATACAATTTACCAAAACTGACACAAGGCAAAATAGATAGCCTGAGTAGTTCTATTCCATTAAACAACAACAGCAACTGAATTAGTAACTAAAATCCTCCTCACAAAATGAACTCCAGGCCCAGAAGTCTTCCCCATTGGAATATTTACAAGTATTTAAGAAATAAATAATTCTAATCATTCCAAAACTTCTCTAGATAATAGAAAAAAATAGGAATATTTCCCAATTTATTTGATGAGGTCAGCACAACCTTGGCATCATAAGTTGACAGGAACTGACAAGAACATTATAAGAAAGGAAAGTGTAATAGGAAAAGAAAAAAAACATTGTTGAGGAAAAAATAAAGTTGTCTTTATTCAAGATTTATACAAGAATCTAAAATCCATATTTTAAATGGGACAAAGACACGAATAGAGATTTTTCCAAAGAAGACATACAGATGGCTAATAGACATATGAAAAGATGCTTATCACCACTTACCATCAGGGAAATACAAATCAAAACTAAAATGAGATATCATCTCATACCTATCAGAATAGCTAAAAGTAACAACACAGGAAACAACATGTATTGGTGAGGATGCCCAGAAAATGGAGCCCTCTTGCACTGTTGGTGGGATGCAAACTGGTGCAGTCACTGTGGAAAATAGTATGGTGGTTCCTCAAAAAATTAAAAATAGAACTACTCTATGATCCAGCAATTGCACTAGAAGGTATTTACCCAAAGGATACAAAAATACTGATTCTAAGGGACACATGCACCCCATTAGCAGCATTATTACAATAGACGAATTATAGAAACAGCTCAAGTGTCCATCAACTGATAAATGGATTTAAAAAAATAAGATGTGGTATATATACACAAGGGGATATTATTCACCCATCAAAAAGAATGAAATCTTGCCATTTGCAATGATATGGATGGAGCTAGAGAGCATTATGCTAAGTGAAATAAGTTAGTCAGAGAAAGACAAATACCATATGATTTCACTCATATGTGGAATTTAAGAAACAAATGATCAAAGGGAAAAAGAGAGAGAGAGGCAAACCAAGAAACAGACTCTTAACTATAGAGAACAAACTGATGATTACTAGAGGGGAAGGGGGTGGGGGATGGGTTAAGTTGGTGATGGTGATTAAAGAGTGCACTTGTGATGAGCACCAGGTGTTGCATGGAAGTACTGAATCACTATATTATACACTTGAAACTAATATTACACTGTATGTTAACTAACTGGAATTTAAATAAAAACTTAAAAAAATAAAAAATAAAATCCATATTTTAGCATAACAAAATTGACTTAGCATGTCACTGGACTTAACATCAATGAAAAAGTAAACTTTATTTTCATATACTGCCTACAAAATTTACAAATACTTAACCCACTCACCATAACACTAAAAATTTTATATAGCTAGGAATAAATCTGATAAAATATGAGACCTACATAAAAACTACAAAAGACTGTTGGGTGATATTAAATACTTAAGTATAGCAATAAGTTCAGTACTATAAAGATATCAATGCTCCCTGAGATTATAGAATCAACACAATGATCATAAAAAGTACCAACATTTTTCTTTTGTGGCAGTTGGCTAAATAAAAAGGCAAAAAACCAAGAATACCCAAGATGATTATGAAGGTAGGAGAGCTTTGCTACTACATACCCACTCTTCTTGTTTCACTGACAAAATTCCAATTTTGTTTTAGGTACCAATGTGCCCAGCTAGAGGTGACTGTGGGACATGGTGCTTACTCATGAGACGTAGACACATGTTGTTTGTTCGAATTCCAGGAAAACTCTTTTCAAGGTGTCAGATTCAGTTGACAGGAGAGTGTTTTGTTTTTATTGTTTTTTCATTTTTGCCTAAAATGTGAAGATAAAGTGACTGAGAATATGGGAAAGCAAATGTGGATAAAAGCTGCTCATGGAGAATGATTGAGTGAAATAGGAATAGAACCTTGGTCCCCAAAATTATTTTTTTTGAAGCTGCTATAGCAACCCAAGAGTCCCAACCTCCAGAAATCTTGTCATGTGTGAAAAAAAAAGACAGCTATTTGCTTCATCCACTGTAGTTAGTTCTCTATTACTTACAGCTGAAGGCAATTCCTAACAGATATAAAGTTTAATTTTTATGTTAATTAAATTGAATTCACTGAACATCTACTATTTTTAAAAGATTTCTTTTTAAAGAGCAATTTTTAGGTTTACAACAAAATTGAAAGGAAAGAGCAGAGATTTACCATATATCCTCTGCCCCCACACATATATAGCCTCCCCCATTATCAACATCACTCAACAGAATGGTATCTTTTTATTGTTTTCTCCAAGGATGAACCTACATTGATACATCACAATCATAATCACCCGAAGTCCCTAGTTTACATTAGGGTTCACTCTTGGTTTTGTATGCTCTGCGGGTTTGGACAAAGGTATAATGACATGTACCCACCATTGACGTATCATGCAGAGTATTTTTACTGCCTTAAAAATCCTCTGTGCTTTGCCTATTTATCTCCCTCACCCAACCCCTTGCAGTCACTAGTCTTTTTACCCTCTCCATGGTTTTGCCTTCTCTAGAATGTCACATGGTTAGAATCATACAGTATGTAGCCTTTTTACATTAGCTTCTTTCACTTGGTAATATGCACTCAAGCCATGTCCTTTCATGGCTTGATAGCTCATTTCTTTTTAGTGCTGAACACTATTCCATTGTCTGGGTGCATGTACTTATCCATTCACCTGCTGAAGAACATCTTGGTTTCTTCCAAGTTTTGGTGATAATGGATAAACTGCCATAAATATTCATGTGCAGGTTTTTGTGTGGACATAAGTTTTCAGTTCCTTTGGGTAAATACCAAAGGATATGATTACTGGAAAGTATGGTAAGAATATGTTTGGTTTTGTAA
>NW_027399266.1:0-8292 GCF_003265705.2 Callorhinus ursinus | reverse complement strand
GAGAGATGATGGACTCTGAAAAACAAACTGAGGGTTCTAGAGGGGAGGAGGGTAGGGGGATGGGTTAGCCTGGTGATGGGTATTAAAGAGGGCACATTCTGCATGGAGCACTGGGTGTTAATGAACAAACAATGAATCACGGAACACGACACCAAAACAAATGATGTAATATATGGTGCTTAACATAACAATAAAAAATTAAAAAACAAACAAACAAACAAACAAAAAGAATAGTATATGTTAAGTGGAGTATTAGAAACATAGGTGGGAAGGAGGGTTTGGGCAAGACCAAGAAAGGCTTTACAATTAGAAAAAGGAGAATGGATTTATTATGTTGTCAACTTGGGAGTGCTTTTGGAGAACCATTGCATCACAGAGTGGCATGGTCAGTCATGCCTTAGGAAAATTAAGTCTGGTGTTCTAGGGGTCCTGAAGCTTAAACAGTTAGGGGTACTCTTCAAGAAAAAGAATACAATACTACACATTTGACATAGGTATAAGATTTTAGAAGGGGCTCAAATACGTGTTGGGCCCCCAAACTTAAGTTTCATAGCCTCCTGGAAAATCCCCTCTGTGGGTGGTATTATGTGGGGTGGCAGAAACAGTTGTACTGGCAAGAGATAACAAGAAGTTGATGTGGAAATGGCAGAGGGAATTGGGAAAAAGGGACAAACATCAGAGTCTATAGAGGTTAAAGTGTAGGGCTTGTCAACTAGCAAACTAAAAATGCACATATTTACATTATCTGTTGGAAGCAAAGGAGAGGAGACAAAGATGGATCCGAGATTTACAGTTTAGAAGGTGGTGATGACATGAATAGAAAAAGGTAACAGAGGAGATGCAGATTGGCAAAGGAAGAAGATGCAATCAATGTTGAACAGAGTGATCTTGAAATTGTCTAGGTAAAATTATCTAGCAGGCCATTGAAAATGCGAGATTAGAGATTGGGAAAGAAGTCTGAATTTGGGGGTTACCCACATAAACATGAGTGTTGTGAGAGAATGAGATTATCTAGGAAGAGGATGTAGAGAGAGCATATGTCTTTGGATAGAGTAGCCTCCTCACTTGGTGGAGGTTAAAATGAAAAATGGCTGCTCAGACAACTGATATGCTATCTTGATATGCTTATTTGGTGTCTGGCTACCAAACTTTTCTTTGGAGATCCCTTAACTTTAGCAGATTATTTGGAATGAAACTACTTTTTGTGCTACTTTATTATCCATTAGAAGGTATAGGTATTGCCCTGCAATATAACATTTAAATAAATTATTTATATTCATTCTGACTTTAAACACCTATTTCTTAAGATGATATTCAATGTGTTTTTTAGTCTCCTTTCATGAAACTATAGGAATGTGTGAAGTATATGCTCCCCCGCCCCCCGACAGATAACCTTTAAATCTGTCTTTCTTCCCTAGAATTTATAATTACTCCCTCAGAAGGGGTCAAATCTCTAGAAATGGAAGGAAAGAAAAACTCTTGAGAAGCATGTAATTATAAGTAATAGTTATGCTCTTTTACTGTAATTACAGTTCCATTTTAGAGCTTCCGTTCGTCCCTTCATGATTCCTTCTGACATTAGCAGGATCTAAAAGTTTGGTACAAGTGTCTGGAAAAAATACTTTGTGAGAGCATTTGCTTAATTATGTGGTCTCAAACGGCTGGTACAAGAAACCAGGATATTCAGAATGTTCATATCCATCCAATTAGTCATCTTTCCTTCTTTAAGAAACTTAGTCATAATACACGTCATACTTTCCCCCCTATTGTTGTTTCTCTGTTGCCTTAATGATTTCTTTTTCATGAATTACGCCAGTAATTATTTTCACTGAGTTTTGAGAAGCATATTCCCCTTCCTAGATTTCTTGGGGTTATTTGAAACATGGGAGAAGTACCTTTGCCAGAGAGTTTTTTAGAAAAAAATATAAAACTGTGGTTTCAAGCCTGGTTCATTATCCAAATCACCTGGAAGACTAAACCTACACAGATTTACATCAACATGTTGTGCCTTTTCTTGGGTTAACATGCAACACTTTCCTTCTTTCTTTCCTTATTTTTTTTAAATTAAGATTATTTATTTATTTATTTGACAGAGAGAGAGACAGCAAGAGAGGGAACACAAGCAGGGGGAGTGGGAGAGGGAGAAGCAGGCTTCCCACCTAGCAGGGAGCCCGATGAGTGGCTCTATCTCAGGACCCCAGGATCATGACCTGAGCCAAAGGCAGATGCTTAACAACTGAGCCACCCAGGTGCCCCCTTTCCTTGCATTTTACTGACATATTTCACCTATCCTTAAGGCTCAAAATATTACCTATATTCTGATGATCCCCAGTTTTATGTCTCCAGTCCAGTTTTTTTTTTTTTTTTTTACCTGAGTCCAACTACATGCTTAGCATTTCCACTTGGGTGATTCACTTACATCTCAAATTTAAATGTCCTGAACTCATCCACCCCTTCCAACCTGTTTTTCTCCATATCTTTTCCTTTATCAGGGAACAGCCACCATACATGCACATATAGGAACCACCCTTGATTTTACTTTCTCTGACATTCTATCCCTGCTCTACATCAATTCATGGGTAATTCCTGTAGATTCTTTCTAAAATATAGCCAAGAACTATCCATCTCCATTCCATCAAATTCATCCAAGCTTCAATGTTCTCTCATGTGGACAAATGCACGTCTCCTCTTTGGATTCCCGGCCTCATTTTTGCTTCCCCCATCCAGTGGTCAGTGGGGCTTAACCTGGTTGTATATTGGATTCAGCTGAAAACACAAAAAACACCCCCAGAGATTCTGATTTAATTGGTCTGGGGTGTGGCCTGGGTATGAGGCATTTAAATAGTTGCCCCAAGTTATTATAACGTGCAGTCAAATTTGGGAATCACTGCACCATCCCACATACAGCATGGAGAGCCAAATCCTTAATACCTTAATTAGTCTGCTTAAAACCCCTCTATGTCCTCCCATTGACCTCAAACACTCATATTACCATCTCTACTCTATTGCATCTGTTGATCCTTCTGACTAATAAGGCAACCTCATCCCTTTACCCACTTTATTCTGCTTTGCTTCTGGGTTCAGCTTCCTCCCTTTCCAAGTACAACATTCTATGCAATGGATCTTGGAAGTGGTTAGGTACATGTAACTTGTTGGCTATTCTTCTGCAAAGGAATCCTGTCTCATTTTTCTTTTTTTTTTTTAAGATTTTATTTATTTATTTGACAGAGAAAGCGAGAGAGCACAAGCAGGGGGAACAGTAGAGGGAGAGGGAGAAGCAGGCTCCCCACCAAGCAGGGAGCCCGATGCGGGGCTCGATCCCAGGACCCTGAGATCATGACCTGAGCCGAAGGCAGACGCTTAACCATCTGAGCCACCCAGGCGCTCCCCTGTCTCATTTTTCAATCATAATTTGGACTGAGAGAATTTCATTCTTTTAACCCTATCCCTATTTCCACTTTGTGGTTAGGACTGTGACCTAGGATTTGCTTTTCGGAATATTCTATCAAGACTAATCAGCATCCTTTCTGACAGTTTTTAGCTGGAGATATCAGGAGTTATGAATTGCTGAAGTTATAAACCTGCTGCCATGTCCCCTGGCTGCATGCAGGGAGTCATTTCCAGCAGGAGAAAAAGTGACCAGAGTGTCAAGAAGAGAGAGGCTTTGAGATGCAGGATGCTGCATTTATATGATCTCATTTAATCCTCACAATAACCCATCAGGTTATTGCTATTTCTATTTGCTGATGAGAGGAGTGAACTCCAGAGAAATTAAGTAATATGCTTACATATTACTGTTTGAGTTAGAATTCCATTTTAGATATAAGAAATATTAGCTTATAAAAATCAATTTCTGATTTTACAGTATTAATTTTCTCCACCCAAGAATAAGTTTATTGTGAATATTTCATATCAATATGCAAAAGCCAATCCTCAGGAATATGCAAAATTATTTACTAACACTGTTGAAGAAACGGGACACACGTTTTGTATAAAAAGTTAGTGGTAGTGGTTGTTGGCAGATTTATAACATGGCTCTGAATACTGTTGGCTCTGACGGATTATGTCAGTTAAAACAGTACTTCTCTGTTGTGTGCATGTGTGTGTATGTGTGTGTGCGCGTGTGTGTGTTTTAGATTCCATATATAAGTAAAATCATATACTATTTATCTTTCTCTGTTTGACTTATTTCATGTAGCACAATACCCTATAGGCCCTTCCATGTTGTTACAAATGGCAAGATCGCATTCTTTTTTATGGTTGAGTAATATTCCATGGTGTGTGTGTGTGTGTGTATGTGTGTGTGTGTATGTATTTCATGGTGTGTGTGTATATATATGTCACATATGGAATATATATACCACATCTTCTTTGCCCATTCATCTATTGATGGACCCTTAGGTTGCTTCCAAATCTTGGCTATTGTAATAATGCTGCAATACTAAACATAGAGGTACACGTATCTTTTTGAATTAGTACCCATTGGTACTAATTCAATGAATTAGTGGATCCTATGGTATTTCTATTTTTAACTTTTTGAGGAACCTCCATACTGTTTTCCATAGTGGTTGCACCAATTTATTTTCCCACCACTATTTTGTGAGGGTTCCTTTTTTTCTCATCCTCACCAACACTTGTTATTTCTTGTCTTTTTGATACTAGCCATTCTGACTGGTGTGAGATGATTAAAAAAAATAGAAAACATAAATACAGAGGACAAACTGATCATTGCTAGAAGTGGGGGGGCGATAGGTGAAGGGCATTAAGAGGTACAAACTTTTAGTTATAAAATAAATAACAGGGATGAAAAATACAACTTAAGGAATCTAGTCAATATCATTGTAATATTGTGTGGTGACAGATAACGACTATACTTATTGTGGTGAGCATTGCATAATGTACAGAATTGTCAAATCACCATGTTATACACCTGAAACTAATATAACATTGTATGTCAACTATACTTCAATTAAAAAATAAAAAAACAGTGCTTCTCAAAAATGTAATGTGAATAGAAATCACCTGGAATCTTGCTTAAATGAAGCTGCTAATTTGATAGGACTGGGATGTGATCTAAAATCCTGAATTCCTAATAGGCTCTCAAGTGATGCTTGTGCTGCTGGTTCCTGCACCACTCTTTGAGTAGCAAAGGATTAGAATTTCAGTGATGTAAGTTATATTCATTGCACCGATATCCCTGTAGCCTTCTCATAGATTATAGCCTAAATTGTAATCATACTCAATTGAATATCACACGAAATTCATTGACACTTAAAAGAAAAAACCTACATCACAGTTGGCGCTCATGTGACTACTTTAAGAGTTAGATATCAACTGTACTGTCATTCTGGGGACAGATTCGGGGAAACATCTATAACTCCTCTGGAATTCTGGGTGAGGAATAAGTTTTTATAGAATAGTAAACTGAAACTTTGGTGATGAGGAGGCTCCTGAAAAAACACAAATGATGGAAGAATCTGCAGAAAGGAGATATTGCTACTTAAGTTGTAAGTTCTTCCCAAATGTCCAACACAATATACAAGTGCCAGGGAAATAAATGACTGTTATTCAAGTGTAGAACCATCCTTGGTAAATAGAAGCCTTAACATTTATATTTTTAAACAGTGAGGGTTTTCTTTTTTCTTTTCTTTCTTTTTTTTTTAAAGAGTGGGAATTTTATTTCTCTATCTTTCAAGCTGATTTTCTAGGAAAAACAATTTGTTTTATCTGTCTGTATATAAAAAGAATTAAGATTTATGGAAAGTTGAATATCCTGGAGTTCCTTTGCCAAAAATGAGAAAAAAAAAAAACTATCCAGTGTCAGTAGATATATAACAAAATTAATGAGGTATAATGTTTCATGAAAATTTACAAAATTAAAGTTTTGAAAAAGTTTTACATTGGGAGAAGTCATATTTTTGTTTGTTTATTTCAAATTTTTATTTAAATTCTAGTTAGTTAACATATAGTGTAATATTGGTTTCAGGAGTAGAATTTGGTGATTCGTTACTTACTTATAAACCCAGGGCTCATCATAACAAGTGCCCTTCTTAATACCCATCACCCATCTAGCCCATCTCCCACCCACATCCTTTCATCAATCCTTAGTTTGTTCTCTATACATAAGAGCCTCTTATGGTTTACTTCTCTCTCTTTTTCCTTCCCATATATCCATCTATTTTCTTTTTTTTTATTATTATGTTATGTTAATCACCATACATTACATCATTAGTTTTTGATGTAATGTTCCATGATTCATTATTTGCATATAACACCCAGTGCTCCATGCAGAACATGCCCTCTTTAATACCCATCACCAGGCTAACCCATCCTCCCACCCCCATCCCCTCTAGAACCCTCAGTTTGTTTTCAGAGTCCATCGTCTCTCATGGTTCATCTCCCCCTCCAATTTCCCCCCTTCATTCCTCCCCTCCTGCTATCTTCTTCTTTTCTTTTTTTTTTTTAACATATAATGTATTATTTGTTTCAGAGCTACAGATCTGTGATTCAACAGTCTAGCACAATTCACAGTGCTCACCATAGCACATACCCTCCCCAATGTCTATCACCCAGCCACCCCATCCCTCCCACCCCCGACCACTCCAGCCACCCTCAGTTTGTTTCCTGAGATTAAGAATTCCTCATATCAGTGAGGTCATATGATACATGTCTTTCTCTGATTGACTTATTTCACTCAGCATAACACTCTCCATCCACATCATTGCAAATGGCAAGATTTCATTCCTTTTGATGGTTGCATAATATTCCATTGTATATATATATATATACACACACACACATATATATATATATATATATATATATATATATATATATCACATCTTCTTTATCCATTTATCTGTCAATGGACATCTTGTCTCTTTCCACAGTTTGGCTATTGTGGACATTGCTGCTATAAACATTGGGGTGCACGTACCCCTTTGGATCCCTACATGTGTATCTTTGTGGTAAATACCCAGTAGTGCAATTGCTGGATTGTATGGTGGTAGCTCTATTTTCAATTTTTTGAAGAACCTCCATATTGTTTTCCAGAGAGGCTGCACCAGCTTGCATTCCCACCAACAGTGTAGGAGGGTTCACCTTTCTGTGCATCCCTGCCAACATCTGTTGTTTCCTGACTTGTTAATTTTAGCCATTCTGACTGGTATAAGGTGGTATCTCATTGAGATTTTGATTTGGATTTCCCTGATGCCAAGCGATGTTGAAGCACTTTTTCATCTGTCTGTTGGCCATTTGGATGTCTTCTTTGGAAAAATGTCTCTTCATATGTTCTGCCCATTTCTTGATTGGATCATCTGTTCTTTGGGTGTTGAGTTTGAGAAGTTCTTTATAGATTTTGGATACTAGCCCTTTATCTGATATGTCCTTTGCAAATATCTTCTCCCATTCTATCGGTTGCCTTTTGGTTTTGTGGATGGTTTCTTTTGCTGTGCAAAAGCTTTTTATCTTGATGAGGTCCCAATAGTTCATTTTTGCCCTTGCTTCCCTTGCCTTTGGCGATGTTTCTAGGAAGAGGTTGCTGCGGCTGAGGTCGAAGAGGTTGCTGCCTGTGTTCTCCTTTAGGATTTTGATGGACTCCTATCTCACATTTAGGTCTTTCATCCATTTTGAGTCAATTTTTGCGCGTGGTGTAAGGAAATGGTCCAGTTTCATTCTTCTGCATGTGGCTGTCCAATTTTCCCAACACCATCTGTTGAAGAGACTGTCTTTTTTCCATTGGACATTCTTTCCTGCTTTGTCAAAGATAAGTTGACCATAGAGTTGAGGATCCATTTCTGGGCTCTCGATTCTGTTCCATTGATCTATGTGTCTGTTTTTGTGCCAGTACCATACTGTCTTGATGATGACAGCTTTGTAATAGAGCTGGAAGTCCGGAATTGTGATGCCGCCAGCTTTGCTTTTCTTTTTCAACATTCCTCTGGCTATTCAGGGTCTTTTCTGGTTCCATACAAATTTTAGGATTACTTGTTCCATTTCTTTGAAAAAAGTGGATGGCATTTTGATGGGGATTGCATTGAATGTGTAGATTGCTCTAGGTAGCATTGACATCTTCACAATGTTGGTTCTCCCAATCCATGAGCATGGAACATTTTTCCATTTCTTTGTGTCTTCTTCAATTTCTTTCCTGAGTATTTTATAGTTTTCTGAGTACAGATCCTTTGCCTCTTTGGTTAAATTTATTCCTAGGTATCTTATGGTTTTGGGTGCAATTGTGAATGGGATCGACTCCTTGATTTGTCTCTCTTCTGTCTTGTTGTTGGTGTATAGGAA
>NW_027399265.1:0-8308 GCF_003265705.2 Callorhinus ursinus | reverse complement strand
CCTTCTGTCTGGGGGTTATTTGTCCAATGTATATTTTTGAGCACTCAGTATAAATCAAGAACTAGTCTAGGAATATAATGTGAGCAAAATTAAACATGTCTTTGCCTTCCTGGAACCCAGTCCATTTTCTCAAAGGACCTCACAAATAAAATGTCAGTTGATAAATGTGGTGGGCACTGCAAATAGGTGTTCATAGCACATGCGAAAAGTGTGCTATGAGAACAAATCACAGAATCTCTGAAAGGGGCAGCCTGTACAGTTGTGTAGTCTGTGCACTGACCAAAGTCTCTGTCAGGAGGGTACAATGAGAGGGGGCTGAATTCTAGTCCACACTTTGTAGACCAAACCCTGCACCCTAATGGAGGGCTGTGTCTGCCTGCTGGGGGCATCACCGTCCCTCCCCAAGCTGTAAGCCTCAAGGCTGTGTTTGGCCAGAGGCAGCATCTTTTCTAATTGTCTACCCAGAAGGAGAGTCACATATTAATGCTCCCATTACTGCCTGTAGGGTAGAGGTGTCCGTGGATAAGGCCTCATGAGGGATATCAGGGAGGGCTTCCTGGAGGATGTGACCCATGTGCTCTGAGTGAGGAGTGAGAGCCACTTAGGTGTAGAGGGAAAGGAAGAGCTCTCCAGCCAAGATCCAGGGGAGGTCGAGGATGGGAAAGATCCGGGCGGTGCTGGGAGGGGGATCCCGGCAGATGCTGCTGAGAGCATCCTGCATCTCTGTCCTTGCTCACCTGTGGGAGCGTTCCACATGACAGATGGTTAGACATGGGGCTGCTGGCTCAGAGCTCACACTTTTCTGAACAAGGCGGAAGCAGACAGGCCTTACAAGGAGCCTCACTGGGCCCCGGTAGTGGAAGACCTCCCGACCTGACCTCTGCTGGCCAGAGCCAAGCTAGCTTTCCCTGCTGGCCTAAAATCCCACCTTCTTACTCTTCCAGGACTTTCTAGTCAACAACTTTTTTTTTTTTTTGAAGCACTTCTGAGCGTGGCTTGTGGGCTCCCCTCGGTTAAGTAGCTGCAGGTGCGGACAACCCCGGGGTGCAAGAAGCATCAGAGCATCTCATTGCTGGTGGGGTGCAGAGGGCAGTGTGAGGCGGCTGGAGGGCCTGCCCGTGTCACAAAGCGGACCCCACCGGTGGAAGGAAACTCTTACTGTCGGTGCTACAAGGCCCTTTGGAGCCATGAAGCCAGCAACTTTGCCAGAGCCCCGGAGCTCTGCAGAAGTGCCTCCAGGGAGCATTGGAAGAAGACAGGCTGCTTCTGCTCAATCACAGATGCTCCTAATTTACTTTCCTCCCTGATGACGTCCCCTGGGCGTGATTTTTTTCAAGTCTCACTGCACAAACAACTTTGTAAACTACTGATGGAATCCACCTCCCTTGTTGTATACAGGAGAGAAAACTGGGAAGCAGGGATATGGAATCTGTTGGTGTCACAGGTAATAGTGACAGAACCGGGCCTCGATCCAGAGCTGTGGATAGGATGGAAATTCTTACACAATTGAGTTCTGAACCCTGGCTGCTCTTTTGAATTGCCTTGGAAATGTTCTAAAAATTGTCATGCCTGGACCCAACCCTGCTCCATTACACCAGAATCTTTAAAGTTGAGACCCATATCTGGTATTTTTGAAAACTTCCCAGGAGATTGAAATGTGCAGCTCTGGGAACACTGCTGGGTAGAAACCTCCAGTGGGAGGAGTCACAGGTGCCCTGGATGGAAAAGTAAAACTGCTGGCCTTCTGCTGGATGCCAGCTTCCCCGAGTTGCCCTTCATGCTGCTATAGTGGGGGAAACAGCCACACTTTCGCATTTGGCATACCATTGCCCAAAGCCACAGGTCTACAGGACTTCAAAGGGACTCACAATGTCAGGTTGACCTTCTGCACACATAATGACCTGCATAGCCTTACACATGTAAGATCTGGGCATTTCACTGTGTGTGAATTTTACTTTGGAAGAGAACATGAAGACAGACTTTCCTGACTTCCTTCTTTGTGGGCTACCCACAAAGTAGCTACCCAGTGGGCTACCAGCCAACTGGAGACATCTGTAGGGGGGTGCCTGCGTGAAGGACATGTGGGTTTGTCAGCTCCAGAAGAGCAGTTGTCCAGAGGGTGAAGGTGACTGTGTTCAGATGCCTGTGATTTTAGAGAGAAATACTCCACAGAATTCATGCTACGTGAAACTTGTCAAGCTGGATGAGCTCAGACAAGCCTGGTTAAGTTGCTAAGTGTCATCTGTGCATCATACGCAGCAGGGATATAAAATGTAGAATCTCAGACAGGTGAAGGGCCCCTTAGGGCATTGCCTCCTGGCTGTAAACTGCTAAGGAAAGGTGCCTCTGTCTCTTAATGCCCTGTTGATGCTTGCTGGGTGCATCTGCTCAGGAGGATGCCTGAAGCTAAGGAACCGTTCATTTGTGCTAAGACCTGTGTGAACTTGTTCCTTTGCAAGGAATCCATTATCAGGAAGGGGCAGTGTCTTTCTGTCCCCACACTCTGCGGAAGTCTATTTATCTATATGATAGGCTTCACTTGTCTGATCTATGCCCTAGAAAACTGTTTTTTCATTGAGAAATGTGAAGCGCTTGCAGTTCCTAACTACATTTGCCCATGTCATACATATTTGCTCAAGTGTTCCTATATCTCAGGGGTCTAGACAAGTTTCCAGGCTTTTCTTCTGTGCCCCATGACTCGATACCCATAGCGAGGGCTGTTTACTTACAGACCTGATACAGGGTGCCAGGCTCTAAGTGTTTTGCCTCTAGTCTTTTATTTTTTACAAATCGAAATAAAATTTACATACAGTGAAATGGCACAGATCTTAGGACTTTTGACACAGGTGCAACAATCCAATCAATATAGGGAACTTTTTCACCATCCCAGATAGACAATAGCAGGACTATTCAGAGTTTCTATTTCTTCTTGTGTCAGTTTTGGCAAGTCACATTTTCTTTTTCATCTAAATTGTCAAATTTATTGGCATAAACCATTTAAGTATTTCCCTATCCTTTTAACGTCTGTAGGATCTGTATAGATGTACGTTTTTATTCCTTATGTCAATAATTTACATTCTTTTTCTCTTTTTAAAATTTATCTCTATTTAAAATAAAATTTTAAAATTGAACATGTTAAAGTATTACTAAAGGGTCTAGTGATTTTATTACTCTTTCCAAAGAAAAATACTTTTGAATTTGTTAAATTTTTTCTACTTCAGTCTATTTCCTATTTTACTAATTATTGCTCTCCTGTTTATAATTTCCTAAGGTTAAGCAAATTAATTTCCTTAATTACTCCCATTGGCCCCTCCCACCAGCCCTTGGCAACCACTAAACAATTTACTTTCTATTTCTATGGATTTTCTTTTTCTGAACATTTCATATGATAGTCATACAATCTGTGGCCTTTTCTTTTACATAATTTTTAAAAGTATGTCCATGTTGTAACCCTTCATTCCTTAATTAGCACTTCATTCCTTTTTACATTCTGCTGTATGGAAATCACACTTTGTCCTCTGACCAGTGGATGGGCAGCTTAGGTGGTTTCCACTTTTTGGCTATAATGAAAATGCTGCTAGGAAAACTTGTGTACAGGTTTTTGTGTGGATGTATGTTTTCAGTTTTCTTGGGTGTATACATACCTAGGTGTGGAGTAGCTTGAGTCACTCTCTGTTTAACAGTTTGAGAAAATGTCAAAAGGTTTTCCAAAATGGCAACTATTCCATTTTACAATCACATAGCGAAGTCTGATGGCTCCACTTTCTATGTAACTTTGTCAGCACGTGCTATGTTTTCTTTTTTAGTTTAGCCATCCTAGTGGGTGTGAACTGGCATATCATGAAAAATATTCTATTTCACTTGTGATTTCTTCCCTGATCTCTGGCTTATTTCAAAGTGTGTTCTTTATAAGTTTTTAAAGTTTTTATTGACATTGATTGACATTAATTTCAAATTTAATTCTATCGTGGTCAGAGAACATGCACTACAAGATTTAATTCTTTTGAAATTTATATAGTTAAAAAAATTTGTATAAATGGAATAATTCAGTATGTAGCATTTTAAAACTAGATTCTTTTACTTAGAGTAATGCATTTGAAATTCTTCCTGTTGCGTACTTTCCCAACCAAAATTAGTTTATCTACTTATACTATTTATTTATTTATTTACTTATTTACTTATTTATTTATCTAGCTTATATTTTTGACTATTAGGAATAAAGCATTTATGTACAAGTCTTTATGTGGATATATAGTTTCACTTTTCTTAAATACCTAGAAATGGAATTGCTGGATCATCGGTTGAGTGTATGTTTAACTTTATAAGAGATTGACAAGGAGTTTTCTAACATAACTGAAATATTTTCCATTCCATGGGCAACATATAAGAATTTTATTTATTCCAGTACTCTACAAAATTTGATAGTCTCGATTTTTTTATTTTAAGCTGTTATGTTAGTTGTGCACTGGTATCTCATTGTGGTCTTAATTTTCATTTCCCTAATGATTAATTATATTGAACATTCTTTTATCTGCTTCTTTAATAATATATATCTTCTTTGGTGAAGTACCTGTTTGTGTCTCTTGTTGCTTTTTAAATCTTGTTATTATTGAATTTTAAGTTTTCTTTACGTATCCTGGAAACAAATTATTTGTCAGGTAAATGTTTTGAAAATATTTCCTTCCAGTCTATGCTTTGGCTTGCATTTTATTTCACTAATTGTGTCTTACAAGAACAAATGTTCTTAATTTTGATGAAGTCCAATATATCTTTCTTTCTTTTTAAATTAGACTTCTTATTTTGAGATACATGTACAACCATATTGTAAGAGAAAACACAGTTGTAAGAAAAAATACAGAGAAATCCCATGTACCTTTTACTGAGTTTCCACCAATGGTAACATTTTGTAAAAATATAGTTCAATATAACCACCAAGATATTGTCATTGGTATAACCAATGATACAGAGCATTTCCATACACAAGGATCCCTCATGTGGCCCTGAGAAAGATACATGCATACTTTTCCCCTGCACCCCCCACCTCTCTAACTTAACCCTGGAAACCACCCATTTGTGGTAATTCAAGAATGTTATATAAATGGAATCATACAGTATGGAACCATTTTGAGATGGGCTTTTTTCATTTAGCATAAATCCCTTGAGATGAATCCCAAGTTGTTGCCAACATTCCTTTTTTTATTTCTGAGTAGTATTCCATGGAATGGATATACCACAGTGAGTTTACTCGTTAACCCTCTGAAGGACATTTAGGTAGTTTCCAGTTTTTGACTATTGCAAATAAAGCTATGAACTCCATCTACAAGTTTCTACATGAACGTAAGTTTGGGATTATTACCCAAAAGTGTTTTTGCTAAATCTTTGATAATTCCATTATGGATTTTAAGAAAAACTTTCCAATTATTTTCCTGAGTAACTCCACCATTTTAAATTCCCACCAGCAATGTATGAACAATATCATTTCTCCAAATCCTTACCAGTGTTTGGTATAATCACTGTTTTTTTTTTTTTTAATTTCTGCTGTGTTGATGGCATGTAGTAATGTTTCAGCATGCTTTTAAATTCCATTTCCCTGATGAAAAAGAGTTTGAACATTTTTTCATGTGCTGATTTGACATCTTTGTATCCTATTCAGTAAAATGTGTATTCTTATCTTTTGCTCAATTTTTAATTGGATTTTTTAAAATGTTGAGCTTTACAGATTCTGTAAATAGTTTAAAATAAAGCTTTTGCTGGAAATATAATTTGCAAATATGTGTCCCAGTCTCTAATTTGTCTTCTTTTTTTCTTTACAGAGCCTTTTGCATAAAAAAGTGGTTAATTTTGATGAAGTCCACCAAATTATTTTGGTGTCAAGTCAAGATCTTTACTTAACTCTAAATCCCCAAGTGTTTTTCCCTATTATATTTTTTAAAGTTTTAGTTTTGTGCTTTATATTTCTGTCGACAATTCATTTTGATTTATTTCTGCATAAGTTATGTGACTCAGGTCGAGGTTCAGATTTTGTGCTTCTGTTGTCTTGTGCTTTTTTTCTGCACTTGTAAATACCATGCTGCATTGTTATACTTCTCTAAGCAGCGAATTAAAGGGACTTAAATAATGAGTAAATATTATATATTTGCTCACTTATTTTCCATTTCTTATGCTCTTAATTTTTTTATGTAAATCCATCTTCTCATCTGTTATTATTTCCCTCGTCTCCAAAGAACTTCCTTCAATATTTCTTGTACCAGGTCTGCTCATGATGACTTCTTTCAGCTTTTTTTTTTTTTTACACATAACATATCTTTATTTCAGCCTCACTTTGAAATATATTTTTGTTCTGAATAGTATCCTAAGTTGTCAGGCTTCTGTTTTTCCCTCAGTGGAGATGCTGCTCCACCATCTTCTCACTTAGTATCTTTCTGATGAGAAGACTGCTGTTTTACTACCTTTGTTTCTGTTTATGAAATATTTCTTTCTTCTCTGGCTGCTTTTTTTTTATTAATATCTTGTGCCTTTTTCTCAACTTAATATCTTTTTAAACATTCTGCCACAATTTTACATTTATCAGCAGTTTGCTCTTGTTTGTTGGTAGATAATAATCCCATCTCTGAATCTAATGCTCTTTGTTTACCTACTACTTTGACGATGAACATGTGGTCTATTTTCAGGCTGGAACCTGGCTGCTTTTAAGATTGCCTCTCCATTGCTGGTTTTGAGGAAATTAGTTATGGCGTACCTTTGTGAAGTTTTCATGTTTCTTGTGCTTGAGGGTTGTTGAGATTCTTAATGTCTATGAGTTTATAGTTTTCATCCAATTTAGAAATTATTTGGCTATCATTGCTTCAAATATTTTTCTCTTCCCACCTCTTCTCATTCTAGGGCTCTTAAAGCTGTTATGTAACTAAATACTCCATTTTATTTTTTGAATCTTTTTATTCCCTGTGTTTCATTTTGCATAGCTTCTACACTATGTCTTCTAGGTCACTGATTTTTTCTTCTGTGACATCTAATCTGCCACCGACATGTTCATGAAATCCATAGTCTAGTGAAGGAAACCCAGTTCTTTGCCCATTGTTGGTGGGAGCTTCCTTTCTTTCTTTCCCTGTAATCTTCTGAATATACCTTTAACTTTGAAAGTGTATCTTCCCCCTTAATAAGCCAGCCTACTGGTTACTCTAAGAATGAGACAGGGTTTCTTTGTAATACTGTAATAATGAGCGTGGTATAAAGTATCATTGTTTCTAGATTGAAGTGCCTTCCTCCCCTTCATTGTCTGAGGTGCAGAGGAATTAGACTGTTTCTTTTCACGGCCAAGGCACTAATTTGCAAGAAGGTAGGAATGAAGCCAGTTTCATGAATCCACAGAGTCAGAACTAAGAAATGGTTCTTGCTGGCCTCAGTAATAAGGGGCACAGTTGTCAAGACATTTTTCTTCCTTGTTTTGCTCCCCTCAAGGATCAGAGAGTCCGAGAAACCTAGTGTGGCTCATGGGTTCAACCCTGAAGTCGGGGTACCTGGCACACACATCAACAGTTCTATCAAGACTGCCCACAGCAGGGTGCAGGGCTCTTTGCTGGGAGACAGAAGCCCTCTTGCCCAAGAGGGAGGAGTGGAAGTCAGCAGGCAGAAGTATAGAGCCCACTGCATTTACACACTGTGACCAGAGAATGTTACCGTTTGAAGACAACTTCTGTCCTTTCCCTACATGGCGCTGGACAAAATACAGATAAAGTACATAATCCAGTTTAATCATCTCAAAGTTACTGATTTTTGCATCTCATCTTCAGTAACTATGCTTGCAAAAAAGTTGTTTAGAAGTAAAACAGATACTAATATTAATAATGTTTCTATTTTTTGTGGCTCTACCTGGTAAATTTCTTCATATAAATAAATGCACCCTGAAGCCTTTATTAATTAAAAATGTGAGATGTAAGGCACACAATATTACCTGTGCTTAGAAAAGATAGGCTTGAATATCAAAAGTATGTGTAGTGAGGGGTCACTTGGAATTATAAGATGTATGCTGTATTTACTGCTAAATATTAAACCCTTTTTCTATTATGCTGCTCTGCTTTGAAGTGCCTGAGACCTTTAACTTGTGAATATTTTATATGGTACATAATTTGAACTATAATGGGACAGTTATTTTTATGGAATTCACAAATATTTTTGCTTAAAATTATCTTTGTGACATTCTAACATCACCACATGTGAAGATCACTAAAGCAATTTCCACCCCCCAAAATGCATTTTAATATTAATAAAGATTCCCAAGTAGTATACAATACACCATGTTAGTCTCTTG
>NW_027399264.1:0-8309 GCF_003265705.2 Callorhinus ursinus | reverse complement strand
TATTCTTGGCTGCATATTTTTGTCTTTTAGTGCTCTGAAGATATCTTGCCAGTCCTTTCTGGCCTGCCAGGTCTCTGTGGATAGGTCTGTTGACAATCTAATATTTCTACCATTGTAGGTTACATATCTCTTCTCCCGAGCTGCTTTCAGGATTTTCTCTTTGTCTCTGAGACTCGTAAGTTTTACTATTAGATGTCGGGGTGTTGACCTATTATTATTGATTTTGAGAGGGGTTCCTTCTGCCTCCTGGATTTTGATGCCTGTTTCCTTCCTCACATTAGGGAAGTTCTCTGCTATTATTTGCTCCAATATACCTTCTGCCCCTCTTTCTCTTTCTTCTTCTTCTGGGATCCTAATTATTCTAATGTTGTTTCGTCTTGTCGAATCACTTATCTCTCGAATTCTGCCCTCGTGATCCTGTAGTTGTTTTTCCCTCTTTTTCTCAGCCTCTTTATTTTCCATCATTTGGTCTTCTATATCACTGATTCTCTCTTCTGCCTCATTTATCCTAGCAGTTAGTGCCCCCATTTTTGATTGCACCTCATCAATAGCCTTTTTGGTTTCGATTTGGTTAGATTTTAGTTCTTTTATTTCTCCAGAAAGGGTTTCTCTAATAACTTCCACTCTTTTTTCAAGCCCAGCTAGTATCTTTAAAGTCATGATTCTGAACTCTAGGTCCGACATCGTACTAATGTCCGTATTGAGTAGGTCCCTGGCTGACGGTACTACCTCTTGTTCTTTTTGCTGAGGTGATTGTTTTCGTCTTGTCATTTTTTTCCAGAGGAGAATAGATGAATGAGAGAACAAAATGCTAACAGGTTTACAACGTCCCCAGCAAATATACTGTATACAAATCAGAAAAGACCTGAAACCAGGGGAAAAGAAAGTGTAAGAAAGAAAAAAGAAAGAGAAAAAAAGAAAAGAAAACAAAAACAAAAACAAAAACAGAACAATACAAAAAAAGCAGAATGTGATCAAATATGATCAGGCTAGTGCATAGATCCGTGCCACACACTAGATTTGGGGCGTATTTTGGTCTGTTTGAAAAAAGTGCCTCCTAAAATTTTAAAGGAAGAAAGACATATATGTACAAAATAAGGGTTGATACAATGAAGGGATAGGAGATGACTGTAAAGATGAAAATTATAATAGATTTTATAAAAGGACTTGATAAGATAAGAAGTTGTTTGAAAAAAGAAAGAAGATTAAAAAAAAAAGGAAAAAAGGGTGAGAATGTGATCAGGCAGGAGACTAGAACAGAACCATACACTAGTGATTTAGGGTATTTTTTTATCTGTTAGAAGAAACTGTATCTCAAAATTTTAAAGAGAGAACAACTTACATATATATTGCCAAAAATAAGGGTAACTACTATGAAGGGATAAAATATGACTCTAAAAATGAAAAATAAAAAATGTTTCTTCCAGTAAGTAGTCGCTTCTCTGTTCAGAGAGTTGTTGCTACTCTCCTCTTTGATCTCCTGTTGAGTTCGTAGGTATTCAGAATGGTTTGATCCCTATTCAGCTGAATTCCTGAGACCAGACGAAATCTAGGTCTCCTACTCCTCCGCCATCTTGCTCCGCCCACCCTAGTTCCACCAATATCTTGATCAGTTTGGGTTTTTACTCTGGCCACCATAGTTTCATCCTTTTTAGGTCACTGTGAGGTTTGGGGTGGATGTACAATAATACATAATCAGATGGACATATATGAAAATATTTTCACGCACTGCACGATACATTTAAACAGTGTATATGGTTTTAAACCTATCTGAGAAAAAAATAATTAATCTAGGAATAAAATGCATCCTTAGCCTGAGTTAGTTTTCAAAATTTCAGATCTTGTCCGTTTTTTTGTATGGTTTCTGAAATTGGGATTAACTGGGTAGTATTGCATATTTGCAGGACTTTTCTTTCACTCTGTCTCTCTTTTTTTTCCTAAGATTTTATTTATTTGACAGAGAGAGACACAGTGAGAGAGGGGACACATGCAGGGTGAGTGGAGGGGAGTGGAGGGGAGAAGCAGGCTTCCCGCGGAGCAGGGAGCCCGATGCGGAACTCGATCCCAGGACCCTAAGATCATGACCTGAGCCGAAGGCAGACGTTTAATTACTGAGCCACCCAGGTGCCCCAGGACTTCTCTCTCTTAAGAGACAAACTGTTTTCTGATCTTTCTCTTTTTTAGTTTATTTTAAAAGACTAGCATTTGTCTCTACACTTTTAAAAACACTACAGAAATTCTTTCATTTTTTGAGTAAATTGTGATCACTGTGTTTGCTCTGTATAGTAAATGGAACAGAAAAGACAGAAATAGTGCTGAAATTTCTTACTTGTTTTCTCCTTCCCACTTTTTAAAAGAAACCCTATATGCTTGTGAGGAATCATGCAGGCCTAGCTCTATAAGACTGAACACATTACTGCTCAATCAGTGTTGAGTTGATGAAGTAGCGTGGGCTAGATCAAAAAGGACTGAATTTTTAAATAGCTTGAATTTTGTCCTCACATTTTTTGACTCAGTATTTTAATCTATTTTAAGCTATTTAATTTGTATTGGACTTCAAATAATTTTCAATAGTGAGAACTGAGATAAAATAGCACAAATGGACAACTTTTATGCTGGGAAAGATATTTTTAAGAAGCTCCTAATGAAAATATTTCATCATATAAATAAAATTTCTTCTCTCCCAGCAACTGAAAGCAACAGCTACATTGTTTGAACTCTTTTATTAAACGACTGTTGTTTAAAATACTGTATATGCTAAATCTAAAGAAATATGCCCACTTGGATATTCTGAACTAAAAATACACATGGCCTGATCTCATTTCCATTGTAAATTCCAATCTGCATGAAATTAAGAGGCAGAGATTATTTGGAGGCAGATGGGCTTCTCCTTGGATGTTTTATTTGAGGTTAGTTGTTTCATTAGGTTTGCTCCAGTGCTAAATAGTTATCCTGAAGGGTGCAGATCATGAGTCTCTGCATCAGCAATTGACAAGCTAGCACATCTACAGCCAAGGACGGAATAAAAAGGGTACCCTGTGTTTAGGAAGCTGGGCTTGTTAAGCCAATGACCACATACATTTTTTAAAAAAGATTTTATTTATTTATTTGACAGAAAGAGACACAGCTAGAGAAGGAACACAAGCAGAGGGAATGCGAGAGAGAAGCAGGCTTCCTGCTGAGCAAGGAGCCCAGTCCTGAGCTCGATCCCAGGACCCTGGGATCGTGACCTGAGCCAAAGGTAGATAGATACCTAATGACTGAGCCACCCAGGTGCCCTGACCACATTTTAAACGCTAGATAAATTCCACTGTATTAGCTTAGATTAAATTATTTTAACTGTAGAAGGTTTTGGCTGGGAGGAACCTAGGAAAGAATAATCAGCTATCAAGCATAGATTTCATTAGCCAGGTGGTGTGGTGCATGCATTATACATAGGATCTCATTTAATCCTCATAACAATTTATGAGATAGGTACTATTGTTATTTTTATCTTACAGCTGAGGAAACAAAGATTTTAAGGGCAAATAATTTTCTCAGGCTAATTAGGGAGCCAGATGTTGAATTAAAGTTGGAATGCACAGTATATTCTGTTAACAGTTTTGATATGCCTTTATTTTAGGAAACCATGTTTTACAGCTCACGGACTGGAGAGCTGGGGCTTGCATCTCAGTTAAGTGGATGGAAGTGCAATCAGAGATTTGCTGAGAAGTGCTTTCTTAAGATGATCACATCATATTTAAATGGATCAGAATAGTGCCAGAGTTCACTCCAGTTTGTGCACCTGAGCACACTGCCAGTGTTTCAAGGATCAATTCCTTTGATAGTATTGCTACAAAATGCCCCATTATGGGGACACGGTGGCTGTGCCAAAGCAGCTTAATGTACCTGTGAGGCCTCTAGGTGGCGCCCTCTGCCCTCAAGAGAGTTCACGACTGACTATAGGCAAGAAATGTAAACTCTGAACAGGTGTTTAGAGCTGCCCTTGATCGCCTTTCATCTTTTGTCTTTTGTTGTCTCATTTCATCTCTGAAGTACCCCTTTTCCTTCCCTTCTAACAAAATCAGATTCTAATAAATAAGGAGAAAGCTGATCAGCATAGGGCTTTGTGGTTGGTTAAGCACTTAAGTACTCTTTAGAGCTTTTGATCCTCACACCAACCATTTGAGGTAGTTTTATCTCAACTTCTTTAAAATAAGTGAACAAAAACCCCAAGTTCTAAAGTGCCCAGAACCCTGTAGTGAAAGAGGCAGCGTTTGAACTCAAGCCTCTGACAAAAAAACCAATTTGCATGCCATACTCCTTCTGGGTAGGATGACCAGACAGCTTGTCTTGACTGGGACAATCATCACCTGTGCCTACTGTCTTGCCATAATTATTACTAGTGCCCTTTTCATTTTCAGAGTGTCCAAGTTTGAATGATAGTCATGTTTGTGACACTAATGAAATCAGCCATAAACCTCTCCCCTTTCATGGTATTAAATTATAAGCCTTTATCTCTAGTTTAGTGAAATTTTTCTTTCTATAAAGAAATCTCAGGCATCAGTGAATAGGTGAGGGATGCTTATTCATTTGCTGAAGGTGTGTGAGTATTTCCATGAACTCTGAAGCCAAAGATGGAGAAACTGGCATCTTTTGCACTTCCTGAGATCCAGCTGGGCCCTGAACCTGCCTAATGTTGCTGTGATCTGAGTGCACTTGTAATACTTGTGTTAGTCAGGATTCCAGCTATGCAAATTACAAAACCTACATTCAGAGCTTGTTTAAGCCAATAAAGGAATTGAATTTTGAGGTTCATAACTTGAAGTTCAAAGACTTGGTCTTGTTTGGACACAGCTAGCACCAGAGCTTCAGTCTCTCTCTGTTTCTCTGTCTCCTGCTCTCCAGCTCTTTCCCATGCTTTTCCCTGCAAGACCTTCATTTCTCAGAAAGGAACCTTCATTGCAGGGACAAAGAAAGTCACGAGCAACTCAAGCACTGCATTCAACCTTTGGCACCACCTAAAAGTCTAAGGCTGATTCCCCCTGGACTAACTTGGGTTATATGCTTATTCCTGAACCAATCATAGTCAAAGGTACAGAATGTTCTAATTATATAGATGTGGTATCATGTGCCCATCCCTGGAGCTTTATAACAGGATTTGCCACAGCTTGAGAACATAGATAGAAGTTGAAGAGGAGTGCTTCCCTTAAAGAAGATAAAAATAAAGAATGGGCAATGAATGGTGGGCAAAACAACACCACAAAAGAAACCAAACATAAGCTGTTCACTGTTCTACTGCTTTGCCTAATAGAAAAAAAATAGGGAATGAAAGAGGTAGAAGTGGTGTATCTGGAAGGGTGTTATTTTCCTACAAGTGATATGAATGAGTGCCAGTCATGGCCCATTCTACTCTGGCAGGATGACAGAGATCCTAGGGCTTCCTCAAATTATGGAATACTACTTCATGCCTTTTGTTCTAAAGACCGAAATTGTGCATGCAGTTTAAATAGCTTTTGAAACAGATTATCACAAACTAAGAGCTTCAAAGGGCACAAGCTTATTATCTTACAGTTGTGAAAGTCAGAAATCCAAAACAAATTTTATGGGACTAAAAACAAGTGTCATCAGAGCTGTGCTCCTTCTGAAGGCTCTAGGAGAGAAGCTGTTTCTTTGCCTTTTCCACCTTCTAGAGGTTGCCTGCATTTCTTGGGTCATTTACCCTCCTTCATCTTCAGAGTTCATCAGTCCAGGTTCTGCTTTCATGCTCACATTTTTGGACTCTTACCCACCTGCTTCCCTCTTGTAAGGACCCTTGTGTGTATTTTGGGCCTCTCTGGATTACCTGGATTATTCAGGATAATCTTCTCAATTCAAGATCCTTAACTCAATCACATTTTCAGAGTCCATTTTGCCTTGTAAATGAACATATTGACAGGTTCTGAGAATTAGGACATGGGCATCTTTGGGAGAACCATTATTCTGTCTACTACAGTGCACTTCTGTGAATTTGAGCAGCTCTGGTCTTCTCACTTAGAAATGGTTCAGCCATCACTCCCTGGATCTAAGCCCTGAAGTTTTGGGAAATAAACACTTTGCCTTCTATCCAGGCCAGGCTAGATCTACCAAGTTTGGACAATAAGCAGTGGAAGGTAGATGATAACTGAAAGCTCCTTAGAGAGCATGATTCTGCCCTATAGTTTTAAGCCTTCTGTCTCACCCTGTATCCTGCCTCACTAGGTCCTTTTACCTTGCATCACCCACGGTGAACAAGTAGTAAATATAGGTTGAACCAAAAGGTGTCTTAGAGTCCTGAATGTTCTGTTGATGCAAAGGAGTTTGGGAGGAGAATCCTTATCCTAGAGCCAATGTTAGATTTGATGGAAACACCTGATAGCACCAAGAATTCTGTTGTTTGCTTGTGTGTTAAGGAAATTCATAATACAGTTTGTGGTAGATAAATGGCATATAACCCTATAATGGCATATAACTTATTTATCTGTTCATTTATAAGAAACATTTATTGAGGGCTTATAACATGCTAACCACTAGGTTATTTACTGCTTTTTAAAGTGCACCTGGTTCCACAGTGGAGTTTTTCCTTATGTTTGCTGAGATGCCTGTATAGAGAAAACCAGTTTATATATGGCAGGTGTTCTTGAGGTGGGGACAGCTTTACCAACATACGTATGTCCATAGACTCATAAAGTCTGGAGTGGGACCTAAAGAATATATACTTTAAAAAATCTTCTCAGGTGATTGACACACACAACCCTGATTAAAAGTGGACTTTTTATTCTAAGGCACTCTAGTTGGAAAGGTTTTAAGGTCCTTTGCTCCTTTTTCAATCCCACATTTCATCATTGTGATGATGATAAGAGTAAAAATAAAGAGCTACCTGGCTAATGATGCAACCAGAGGCTAGGATTCTTTCAGTTTTTCAGTTCTTGAGAGCATGAAAGGACTCTATAACATTCATGGGAGATCTTAACTTTTTTGTGTATGTAATGAGAGGGAATCTATGGAGTTTATTTCTCTTTCAGTTTTTAACTTGTATGAAACATTTCTTTTTTTTTAAAGATTTTATTTATTTATTTGAGAGAGAGAATGAGATAGAGAGAGAGAGAGAGAGCGCACGAGAGGGAAGAGGGTCAGAGGGAGAAGCAGACTCCCCGGCGAGCAGGGAGCCCGATGCGGGACTCAATCCCGGGACTCCAGGATCATGACCTGAGCCGAAGGCAGTCGCTTAACCGACTGAGCCACCCAGGCGCCCTAACTTGTATGAAACATATTTCTTAACTGCTTTTATAGTTATGGCTATTTGTATGTCAGACAACCATACAATAACTTTGTGAAATGTTATTAAAATACCATTATTGGCCAGGGGTGCACAGTAACCTTTTATTAAAATTGAAATATCCTCCTCCTCTACTTCTTCCTTTCCCTTTCTTTTTGTTTAAAAATAAAAGAAACCCAACTGAGATTTGTTTAGGGAATTTACTGACATGTAACTTGGGGAGATAGAAGTAGTACAGTTTTTAAGCACTATGTGATACAGAACTCAAAAAATGCACTCTTTCTCTCTTTTTCTTCACTGTATGTGGGCCTCTACGTAATAAAGAACTTAGCCTTGCCCAAAGAGAAGTCTGGCCTTTGTCCTCAGTTTCCAGGAAGTAATATCTGGGCTCTTGGATGTATTCCTGATAGGAATATCTTTGTTTGTCTGGGGGCCTTGGGTCATATGTGTGGTCTTAAAAATGTGATTTAGGGTGGAGGTGGACCACACCTGTATAGTTTTAGGGTGGGGGTGGCCATGCCAAGATGACCAACATGTGAGTTGGGGTGTGCGTTGGTGCCAAGCTTTAGGTAATAAGGTATTAGTCTACTTAGAGACTGAGATCAGCCACATGGACAATCAGTCATGCCTACATAATGGAGCTCCAATAAAAACTGAATACTGGGAGCTTCCAGGATGGAGAACATGTAGAGGTGTGGGGAAAGTGGCCGGCCTGGAGAGCCATGGGGACTACACACCCTTCCCCTAGGTACACCTTGCCCTAAGCAGTTCTTCTCTTTGGCGGTTTCTGACTTATATCCGGTGATCTAGAGATCAAAGAAGAGAGTAGCAACAACTCTCTGAAAAGAGAAGCGACCACTTACTGGAAGGTAGGACGTGTGGAGAAGTGAATCTGAGGCAATATTCGGGAGGATAGACAGCAGGGGAGGGGGCCTCCGTTGACCACATCTGGCAAGTGATAGAGCCGCGGAGCACAAAATCGGAACTTTTCAGAAGTTGGCTCCGCTGAGGGATGTCGCTCCAGTGGCTAAGC
>NW_027399263.1:0-8311 GCF_003265705.2 Callorhinus ursinus | reverse complement strand
TGGGTGGATGGATGGATGGGTGGATGGATGGGTGGATGGATGGATGGGTGGATGGATGGGTGGATGGATGGGTGGATGGGTGGATGGGTGGATGGATGGGTGGATGGATGAGTGATGGAGGGGGATGGATGGACAGACAGACAAGGGATGGGTGGGGGGATGGATGGGTGGGAAGCTGAGCACCTGTATCTGTGAGTGGATGGATGAACAAGTGGGCAGGTGGACAGAAGGTTCTTTGAGTCCCTACCAGGGGGTGGGAAGGTGCAGGGAGTCAAAGGGAATGGCAAGAGGCAGGGCAGAGCCCCATCCAGCCCTGGGGGAATCTGGGCAGGGTCACAGGGAGGTCTGTGGGGACGGCAGGGCCACTCACGGTTACGCTCGGTCCAGCACTAGGTCTTGGAGCTGGTGCAGTTCTGCACATGCTGGCAATCGTGGTTGCTCACCTGGGCCTTGCAGGAGAAGCACTGCAGGGTGGTGCCTGGGGAGGGTGCTCAGAGTGGGGAAGCAGCACTGCAGGGCGGTGCCTGGGGGGTGCTCAGAGTGGGGAAGCAGACTCATTTTCCCATCTGTCACAGCTTCCAGGTTGCTGGGAGTGTGCAGGAGCACAAGAGCCCACTGCAAACTGGGACCCCCTGTTAGTGGGGAGCACTAGTGCCCAGGGAGGGCACTCCACTCATCAAAGTCCACCAGGAACGCTTCTCTGCCCACCTGCTGCCACGGCCCCTGGAACCCACCGTTAGTGCCCCAGCCCACCCCTCTGTCAAATGCCTGTGGTCTGAGATGGAAGGGAGTGACTGCAAACTGGCTCCCCCCACTCGGCAGGCGGCCCAGCTGGGCACTGGGCAGGTGAGGCCAGGGTGGACAGGACCCTTCCCAGAATTGCTCCTGCCACCAGGCATCGAGGCCCTTCCATCACTGTCTCTAAAAGCCTGTGCAAGCCCGACCCAGCCTCCCAGCCCCGCCCAGGCCTCCCCAGTGCCAGGAGACCCTGTGTGGGCCCCTGGCCAGGCCCTGCTCTGTTCCCCGGGGGGAATGGCACCAGCCGGCATGATAAGGTCCCTTCTGGTCAAAACAATGGTGGGATGGGATCAAGTCACCTGAGCCTAAGCAGGCCCCATGCTGCTAGTCCCGTGCTTGGTCACCACACACACTAGCTGACCCCCAGCAGCCTTGGGGGTCATTGTCATGACCCCCCATTTTCCAGAAGAGGAAGCTGAGGCTCTAAGAGACTTGGTGAGCCCGAGCTGGGCTTGGAGTGCAGACTAGAGCAGCCGAGGCCCGCACCTTTTCCCCGGGACCCCAGTCTGGGTGTCTGCTGTCCTTGCTGCCCGCAGTGGACCCCAGGGCTGGGCCTGGGGAGAGGCCCCAGGTGCTCTCAGGACGCCCCCAGGCTCCCCCCTCTCATTCTGCCCTCCTCGCCTCCGTGGCACTTCTTACCTTGAGGCTTTTTGCCCCTGTGCCTCCCCCAACACTGCAGGCTCCCCGTGTATCCCTCCAGCTGGCGGCTCTCCAGGAGCCAGGCCCTGTGCCACGGTGGTAAAGGAGAACGCCATCCTGCGCTGCCTGCCTCTGGGTGAGGCCCTGCTGCACCCTGGCTGCACTTGGAGCTGCCCCGGGGGGTGACACGGGCAAGGACCAAAGCCCCTTCTTCCTGCCGCTTCCTCCCTAACCTCCCACCTGACTCCCTCCCCCCAGCCCCCACCCCCACCTCCTCTCTCTGTCCTTCTGGGTGGTCCCCTCTCTGAGTGCCCCTCTGGTCTCCCCTGACTGTCCCCCCAAGCCCTGTTCCCGTGGCCCTGCGCCATGGTGGTGGAGGTCTCACCTGGCCGCAGGGCCAAACCAATGGCCAGCAGGGTGAGGAGGACAGCCTTCATGGTCACCAGCGGGTGGCGGTGGGCTGGACTCAGGGTGGCTTTAGACAGCTTTGGCTGGCAAGGGGGAGGCTCCACCACCCACTGTCAATAGGGACGGGTTCCCCAGGGCCAGCAAGTACTCCGGGGCGGGTAGATCCCAATCTCCGGCTGCCCTGCCAGGCTGCTCGCCACCGCTCCCTTTGTCTTTCTGTCTACTTCCGGAAGGCAGGGCCTGCCCAGGGCAGGGGCCATTTCTTAGCCACCCCAGGGCGAGGTGCCGAGGCGCCAGAGCAAGCAGTGAGGGCAGAGAAGGGTGAGTGGGGGGCCAAGTTTGAGGGCCAGCCTCCCTTGGGCCCTGCTCTGCTCCCAGGGCTCCTGGTCCCCCAGGGGCAACAGGCCTTGAATGGCCACACATGAGAGGTGCCTTGGTGCAGGGGGCAGGGGGGTAGGGGGAGACCATTCTGGAAAGTGCCCTGGAGGCCAGGGGAGGGCTGGCACAGTCCAAGTGCACGCTGGGGTGCAGGCTTGACCCTCGTGACCTTCCTTAATCCCCACACACCATGGAGCTTTAGCTGCAAGGGAGTCTGGGAAATAAAGCATCAGCAGCCTCTGTAGGAGGAGGTGGAAGGGGGTTGGCACCGCGCCGGACGTTGTCCGCAGCCCAGACCCACTCTCCACCCTGTTTGTGTCCTGGGATCCCTTGAGGATCCCAAAGGGCTTCCACTGGCTGGAGACCAGAGGGTGGGAGGTGCAGAGGCTGGGCCATCTCTTCTGCTGTGCCCCAACAGCGAGGCTGCAGTGGCCATGCCTGGCCGTGTCCTGGGGGCCGGCCTCCTTCCTTCCCACCAGCCCCAGCCAGCCTCGGGTAACGGTCCCTTCCCCTCACCCCTCCAAGCCCAGGGGCCCAGGGGCTTCCTGCCGCTCTTGGCCTGGGGCCCATTCATGCTCCCCATTGTCCCTCTAAGCGTGACCCTCCCTTTGTAAGCAGTCTCCCCATGACCCCTTGGAGTGTCCGCTGGGTGCTGGCAGCTACAGGCCACGTCCACCACCTGCTGACCCCATGTGTCTGGGGAGGGGACAGGCCCCTCCCAGGGGTGGAGAGAGCACCTTTCATTTCCTGATGCTCACTTGGCCCTGGGATGGCACCTCTGACCTTGCTTTGGCATCTGACCTCATTCCCCTGGGCAGGGCCAAGTGCGTGTTGCTGGCAAGGCCCTCGCTGGGGAAATGGGCTCCATCTCCCAGCTCTCCTGGGCAGTGGGGGGAGCAGAACGACACCCCTGGTGGGGGGCAGCTTCAACCCTTTCACCCTGAGTCCTGGATCAAGATAACATGGTGATGTGGGCTAGGGGTGAGACCCAGAGCTCCCTGGGATTTTCTGCACCTCTGGGGTCTTTCCTACACGGCCCCCTGGCAGCCACCAGTTTGGGTCCTTTCCCGTGGAGGGCGTCTCTCCTTTGGCAGATGAGGAGCCTGGGGCCCAGAGACGGACAGGACCTTGCTCAAGGTCACATGGGGGGGGGGAGGTGAATGTGGTCCCTCCACCAGCTGCCTTTCTGGTCTACTCTGCCGGCTCAGAACTTTCTCCCTGAACACCCCCACTCCAGCCCACCATCCCCAGTCCCATCAGCTCAGGTGCCTCATGTGGTAAAATGTTTGTGACTTCACCGTTTCAGTGTATGGCTGTCTGCCTGCTGGCCCACCCCCAGCTCACTGGGACTGGGGGTGCCCTGGACTGGAGCCTTTCTTATCTGCCTTTTTATTCAAGGCACCCAGTACCTAGCACCAGCCTGGAACGTTCATTCTTCAAATGTTGACAGGTGCATAAATGTTTGTTAGTCTGATTTGGTATGAGGTGATGACCCTAAGGCAGTGGTTCTCAAGCAGGGGGTGCTTCTGGGCCCCGGAGGACATTTGGCAATGCCTGAGGACATTGTCAGTTGTCCCAGCAGGGGGGTGCCACTGCCTTCCAGTGGGTGCAGGCCAAAAATGCTGCTCAGCATCCTGCACAGCATGCGCCCATGACAGAGACACATCCAGCTTGATGCGAACAGAACCTCGGGGGCAGGAGCCACCGGGATGAGACTGTTGTCCCACTGAAGACGGAGGGCAGAGAATCAGACCAAGCAGGGAAGGACATGAATTTTGGGCGGCCAGGGGCAAAAATGCTATGGTCTGACTTGTGTCCCCCCAAATCCTATGTTGAAGCCCCAGTGTGATGTATTTGGAGGTGGGGCCGCTGGGAGGCGATTAGGTTCAGATGAGGTCATGAGGGTGGGGTCCCCACGATGGGGTTTGTGCCCTGATAAGATCAGACACCAGAGCTCCCCCCACCAGGTGAGCACACAGCAAGAAGGGGGCCGTCTGCAGTCCCGGACGTGGGTCCTCGCCAGAACCCGACCCTGCCGGCACCCCGGTCTCAGACTTCCAGCCTCCAGAGCGCTGAGAAATCAGTCTCTGTTGTTTTTGTCACCCGGTCTGTAGTCACTTATTACGGCGGCCTGAGCCGACTGAGCTCATGGCCTATAAGCCATAGCTGAAATCCTGAAGCCCATGGCCACAATGCCCTAGACACGGTTATTAACTGCCCCCCACCCTGGCACAGGCTGATCTCTGACGTTAGTCCAAAACTAAGCCCTCGCTAGGGTCACAGTCTGAGCCCTTACTCTGCTCACCAAATGAGCCCTGACCCCGGTCACCCAGAGGACCTGGCCCCGGTCACTGGCGGCGTCTTGTCCCATCACCCATGCTTCGGGCACATCCTGAATACAGCCCCTCAGCCTAGACTGAGCCTGGACCCTCTGGCTGTCCCACTTCCTGGGAAGGCCTGTCACTAAGGGGCATGAGGCCCTGCAGTCCCTCCCTGCAGTGGATGGGGTCAGGGTGTGGCTTTGGTAGGGCTCACCCTTAGCTCCTTTCCTCTCCTCTGCTTTGCGGTCGCCTTCTGGGGCCCCAGATTTTCCTGTTCTCGCTCACCTCTCCACCTGCCTGCCCAACCCGTTGGGGTCCCTGGAGATCCTGCCTGCTCACATTTCCCTTCTCCCCAGGATGGAAAGCCAGAAAGCCAGGGCTGGTGGGACCAGCAGCAGGGCCAGGCCCTGGGAGGAGGCAGGATCGCTGACCCCACCTTGTGCAGGGTCTTTACCAACAGACCACGACCTCCCAGGGCTGCTATGTGAGTGGACACCAGTTTTGGATGAATCTTATATCTTAGGCAGAATCAATTTAAAAATAAAGATGGTAGGTTAAATACAAAACCACTACTGATTTCACCTTCCACTTCTGTAGACCTTTTCCTTTAGAAAAATGCATTCGTAAAATCGAGAGGGTCATCCACATGCTGCCAGACCACTGACAACTGGGAAAACACGCTCAGTGCCCGGTCTCCCATTTTGGGCTCTTGAAATTCAGGCATCTTGCAAGCTCTGCGCGTGCATGTGTGTGTGTGTGTGTGCGTGTGCATGCGGGTATCGGGGGCACTGAGTCCCATGACGGGCCCTGGGAGCCTGCTTCTCACCCCCTGGCCCACCACGGCCAAGCTCCCACAGCCCACTGCCAGCCTGGGTGCCCGATCATCTCTAATTCTGTGAAGGGCCTTGCGCCCCAGAGGAGGGGCCTCTTCCCGGTCCTCACAAAGGTGTCCTATGCACCACTGGAGGCTCTGCCCCAAACCCAGCCCCTCCTCCATTCCAGCCCTCTGCCGGGCCCCTCCTCCTCTGGTGCCTCTCAGATCTGTCCCTCTCTCCTCCCTCCTGGAGTGAGGTCAGGGAACCCAGGAGACCCGGCCCACTCAGGCAGCGCCACCCCTCTGCCAGGGGGTGTGGAATTCACAAGCACCCCCAGCCTGGAGCCAAAGCCCCCTCTTTGCTGTGAGAGACTTGTCACTCCAAGAGCCCCGCTCTGGGGACTGGCTGGTGATGTTTCCCCACCTGAGGCCTCCAGGATCCGGGTGAGTGGTTCTGCTGCATCCAGTCCTGCGTCCAGGTGGAGGCCTGCAGGCTGAGGGACAACATGCCCAGAAGGGGCTCCTGTGGTGGGCCTGGAGGGGACAGGGAGAGCCAGATGTGTTGTGTCCTGCTGGGGACCTTTCTGTGGAGCCCACTGGGATGCCAGGGGTGGGGCGGGGGGTGATCTGCTCAGACTGACGCTCTCAAGGCCACTCTGGCTGTGAACAGGGATAGGGAGGCTGTCGTGGTGAGCAGGTGTGGTCTGGGGACTCAGTCCTGTGCATGGGGGGTGACAGGGAGAGGGGAGTCCTCAGTGGCAGTCCCTAGGAGACACCACATCTTTCTTCTCCTCTTCTTTCTGACCGTTTCTTCTCTGTCAGCATGGGCTCAGTCCTGGAGATGCGGCCCAAGGGTCCCGGAGTGATGATGGGAGCATCTGGGGGAACCCCATGCATCTTGGGAGTCAAACCCCAGGCCCCTGCCAGCCCCATGCCGGTTCCGGGAGGTGCATGCAATCCCGTGTCCACGAGGTGGCAGCAGACTGTCATCCACAGGGATGGAGCCAGCCTTCCTGGGGGGTCACCTGGCTGCCCCAAGAGACCCTGCTCAGTCCCCCTCGAGTTATGCTCAGTGGCCCCAATTTTCTCCTCTGTGAAACACATCCGCTTCTAGCACCTCCAAATTCTTGACCCACAGATCCACGTGCAGCAAGGTGGTTAGTCTCGAGCCACTGAGTTTGGGGGTGCTTCATCATGCAGTAGTAGGTGGCTGCTGTGGGGGCAAAGACAGAAGCAAGGAGGCCAGGGGGACTCGGGCCAGGGAGAGAGCAGCTGTGGGCGTGAGGAGATCAGATGGGGCGCGGGTGGGGAGGGCAGAGCTGGGCAGACCTCCCGGTCAATCAGGCCGCAAGGCACAGCGTGAGTTAAGCATGACTGAATTTTTGGCCCGAGTGAATGCAAAGATGACAGTGCCACTCACTGAGATGGGCAGTGCATGGATGGGGCAAGGCTGGGCGGCGTCCTGAGCTCAGGCCTAGAAATGCTGGGCGTGAGGTGCTGCACACAGAGATGCTGGGAAGGGTTCCCGAGACGGGTCCTGGCAGGACCTGCCAGTGCTGGTACTTGCCCAGAGACGAGATCACCCAGCGAGTGGGTGTGGCTAGAGAGGGGAGAGCCAAGGAGTGAGCCCAGGCAGCCAGGAATCCTCAGGGGGGTGCGGGGAAGGAGGGCCTGGGGTGGTAGCACCCTGGGAGCCCGGGGAGGAAAGTGAATGGAGTGGGAAGGAGCGACGGAACTGTTTTAGTCCCCCGTGGCTATGTAACAAGTAACTAGACACCTGGTGGCCAAAAGTGACACACATGGTGTCAGCAGCGCTGGTTCCTTCCAGAGGCTGCAGGAAAGAACGCACACTCCTCGGCTTGCAGCTCCTCCTCCGCCTACAAATCACACACTCCGACCCGTGTCTCTGGTCACATTTCCTTTTCCTCTGCTCCCGTGGTCATGTGGTCTTCCCTGACCCTCCTCCCTCCCTCCTGCTAGACCCCGTGCTTACACTGCCCCCTGCCCCCGATAATCAGGATGATCTCTCCATCTCAAGAATCTTAATCACATCTGCAAAGCCCCTGTTGCCACCGGAGGTCACGTATCCCTAGATTCTGGGGATGGGGGTGTGGAGGTGTGGGCGTGGTGGGGGGCACTCTTCAGCCGCCAGGGCTGGACTCTGGTCTCCAAAAGACTCCCATCTGGAGGTCCACTGCAAGTCCCACCAGCTCTAAAGCCTCACACGTCAACATCCAAACCCCGCACATCAGGTGTGGATGAGGCGCCAGCTGAGTAAGAGGCCCAGTGGGAAGAAAACACGCTGGCATTGGATTTCACTAACGGGAGCGGCCCCACCGCCGCGCTCCTGCCAACCCTGGCTCGGGACTGCAAGAGCCCCGAGTCCTTCAGCACAGGGCTGCACTCACACAAGAGCCGCGACTCCCGGGCGGGTGCGCTCGCCGGCAGGTGCACCGGGAGGGGCCCCGCCGTCCCCGCGCCGCGGCGCTCGGCGGCCCGCAAGGCCACCGAGAGGCCGAGTCAGTCCTCCCGGCTGCCTAGAGCGTCCCGGAAGTGGCCCGGGGAAGGCGGCAGGGGCGGACCGGCGGCGGGGAGAGCGGCGGCACTTCCGGCGGCGGCGGCGGTTGCGGCCCGGGTCCGCAGGTGAGTGGGGGCAGGGCCGGGGGGCGGGCGCCGCGCGGTGTGTGCCTTCCCGGGCGGAGGCTCCTCCCGTGCCAGCCCCGCCGCCGCCGCCGGGTCTGGCCGCGCCGCCGCTCGCAGACCCTCGGGGCCCCGCCGGCGGAGAGGGTCGGTCACGGGGTCCCCGCCCCGGGACCCACCGGACGGGGACTTGCACGGTTTTCCTTTTTGCTTTCCGGTGTGTGCGTTTGCCCCGGGCCGAGCTTCTGCCCCGAGACGTGGGCCCCGGGAAGGAAGCGCTTTCAAAGCACGCCGGCCCTCGTCGCCTTGGCCC
>NW_027399262.1:0-8311 GCF_003265705.2 Callorhinus ursinus | reverse complement strand
ATTCTTAATCTCAGGAAACAAACTGAGGGTTGCTGGAGTGATGGGGGGTGGGAGGGATGGGGTGGCTGGGTGATAGACATTGGGGAGGGTATGTGCTATGGTGAGCACTTTGAACTGTGTAAGAGTGTTGAATCACAGACCAGTACCTCTGAAACAAATAATACATTATATGTTCAAAAAAAAGAAGATAGTAGGAAGGGAAAAACGAAGGGGGGGAAATCGGAGGGGGAGATGAACCATGAGAGACTATGGATTCTGGGAAACAAACTGAGAGTTCTAGAGGGGAAGGGGGTGGGGGGATGGGTTAGCCTTGGTGATGGGTATTAAAGAGGGCACGTACTGAATGGAGCACACGGTGTTACACTGCAAACAATGAATCATGGAACACTACATCAAAAACTAATGATGTAATGTATGGTGACTAAAATAACTGAATAAAATTTTTAAAAAAGTAAAAAAAAAAAACCTCAAATCAGTAACCTGATATTATACCGTAAATAAAAGAAAAATAAAAGCAAACAAAAATCAAAGCTATTGGAATGAAGGAAATAATAAAGACTAGAGTGGAAATAAACAAAATAGAGAATAGAAAATTAATTGGGGGGGAAAGTTGGTTCTTTGAGAAGACTATCAAAATTTACATACCTTAAGGGAGAGTGACAGAGAAAAAAAAACACTTAAATTATTAAAATGAGTAATGAAAGCTTGACTCTTGCTACCAACCAAGGAGAAATAAAAATTATTTTGAGAGAATGTTATGAACACTTGCACACTAAAACACCTAGATGAAAGGGACAAATTGGTAGATAGACAAAAACACCAAAACTGACTTAAGAAGAAATCTAAAACCTGAATATACGTATAACAAGTAATGACACTGAACATTGATTACTGTCTCCACACAAACGAAAGCCCAGGACTACATGTCTTTTGTAGTGAATTCTATCAAATATTTATTTTTTATTTTTTCAATATTTTATTCATTTATTTAACAAAGTGAGAGCATGAGCAGAGGGAGCAGCAGCAGAGGGGAAAGGGAGAAGCAGGCTCCCTGTTGAGCAAGAAGCCCAATGCAGGGTGGAATCCCAAGACCCTGGGATCATGACCTGAGCAGAAGGCAGATGCTTAATGACTGAGCCACCCACGTGCCCCTCTATCAAATATTTATATAAGAAATAAAACCAATCATCCTCAGAATATTAAAAAAACTGAATAGAAAAGAATCACTTCCTAAATCATTCTATATCAGACCAAAATTACACACGCCAGAGCCAATCACAAGAAAAGTACAACCAGGGGTAGCTGGGTGGCACCTCGGGTTAAAGGGCCCCACTTTTGGTTTCAGCTCAGGTCATGATCTCAGTGTCCTGGGATTGAGCCCCTTGTTAAGCTCCGAGCTCAGGGAGGAGTCTGCGTAAAAGATTCCCACACCTTCTACCCTTTCCACCCCTCTCTTTCTCTCTCTCTAAAATAAATAAATAAATGTTAAAAAAAAAAGACTACTACAACCAATATCCCTTATGAATATAATCAAAAAACCCTCAACAAAATATGTCAAACCAATCGGAGGGGGAGACAAACCATGAGAGACGATGGACTCTGAAAAACAAACTGAGGGTTCTAGAGGGGAGGGGGGGGGGGGGATGGGTTAGCCTTGGTGATGGGTATTAAAGAGGGCACGTACTGAATGGAGCACACGGTGTTACACCGCAAACAATGAATCATGGAACACTACATCAAAAACTAATGATGTAATGTATGGTGAATAACATAACAATAAAAAATTTTAAAAAATATGATCAAACCAAATCCAGAAACAAAGCAAAAAGATTATTGTGATCAAGTGGGATTTATCTCAGAACTGCATGGGTAGTTCAACAGACAAAAACCAAACCCTTAACTTATCATATTAATAGAATAAAGAAAAAAATCACATGATCATGTCAATTAATAGAGAAAAATAATTTGTCAAAATTCAGCAATCTTTCACATTGAAAACTTTCAAAAACCTAGCAATGTAAAGAAACTTATTAATATGATAAAGGGCATCAATGGAAAACCCACCATTAACATAATATGCAAAAATGAAAGACTACTAGCTCTCCTCCTAAAATCAGAAAAAAGATAAGGATGCCCACCTTTGCCATTTCTAGTTAATATTGTACTGGAAGTTCCAGACAGAGAAATTAGGCAGGAAAAGGAAGTAAATGTCACCCAAAGTGAAATGGAAGAAGCAACAATATAATTGCAGGCTACCTGATGTTATATATAAGAATTTCACACACATACACAAAATTATTGGAGCTAATAAATGAATTCAGACAAGATGCAGGATATAAGATCAATAGCAAAATAAGTTATATTTCTATACACAAGCAAAGAACAATCTGAATAGGAAAGTCAGGAAAAATAATTCCATGTTCATTGGCATCAAAAATAATGGATAATAGAGAAAGACTGCTTTCTATGTATGAAGTTTCCTTCTGGGGTGATGGGAAATTTCTGGGACTAGACAAAGGTGATTGTTGCCCATCACCATGATGAGGCTTAATACCAGTGAACTGTATACTTTAAAATGGTTAAAACTGTCCATTTTATGTTATATGTATTTTACCCAAATAAAAAGGTGATAGTACATATCAAGTGTAAATATCAGTTATTACTGTCCACAAGATGAACACTTTTACAATAGAAATAAAATGTAAAAAAAGGGGGATTTTGAAATTTTGGGTTTCTCCTTTCCCTACTTTTTAAGCTTACAAGTAAGAGAATGTGCTCTTTAGACTTTGATTTTAATCAAATGCTTAGACATATGTTAATGTTTCAAACTATTAATACTTTTGCACAATTAACAAAAAATAATCAGTAGGTGAGATTCAGCCTATGGGTCATACTAAGGTGAACCCTGATTAACAAAATATAGATATCTATCTTAAGAAAAAAATAAGGGGCGCCTGGTTGGCTCAGTTGGTAGAACATGTGCCTCTTGATATTGGGGTTTGAAAGTTCAAGCCCCACTTTGGGTACAGAGGTTACTTAAAATTAAATTTAAAAAAAAAAGAAAAGAATAATCTTCATTGGAAAATATGGAATATTTAAACTGTTAATATATTTAAGCAGTTGAAGGTTTAATAATTACAAAATTTCAGCTTCCTGCCCAAAGATGACAATTTAGTGAATATAGATCACTAGAAATATATATAAAATATATAAAAATATATATAAAATATATAAAAATAACTAGAAAAATATAGATCTAAAATCAAACCCATCCCAAATGATAAATGCAAAAACATACTTCTAATAAAAAATACCTAAAAATGGCAATGAAGAATAGGCCAGATATTAGATATCAAAATATGAATATATGATGACAAAAGCTATAAAAATCAATACTTAGGAAACTTTACTTTCAAAAAATATGGAAAACTGAAAACTCACATTATTTAAAAGAAAGCAAAATTCTAGATAAAATATTGCAAAGATTTATATTAACATATTTGAGCTAACAAGGAAGCAAGCATACTTTCAAATGAACAAAAGAAATTAAGGATATGAAAAAAGATTTCTTATGGAGGAAATCGAAGGTATTAAAAACAGAAAAAATCATAAAATGAAAAATCAATATTTTGTAAATTAGTGAAAAATGAAATTTGGGCAATAATCAACAATGGGAATTTTACAATGACTGGCATCTCCTAAACTCACTGGTAAATATTAGCACCACTACAGGTAGAAATGCAGATGTTATGTGCCTCTTGATATGATGCAACATATAAGATAAAACATTGTACCAAATATAGAATATGGACTGTAATTATACAAGATAATCTGGTTTTATGAACCAATAACTAGCAAAAAATGCAAAGAGAATCTGATTTGGTCCAATTTGAAGGAGACTTAAAATAACATAATACAATAAAAATCATATTCAATGAATATGCCTTACGGGGATAGTGATGGAAAGAAATCAACTATAAAACAAATAAATATTAGACAATAAAGGAAATTTGTATCTGAACATGGACTTAGATACTATTAAAGAACAAATGTTAATTTTCCTGCCATTTTGGCAATGTTAAAGAAAAAAAACCTGCCCTTTTTTGTTTTATTTTGTTTAGCAATATATACTGAATTACTTGCCTGGAGGGATAAAGGACATCTCAGATTTGCTTAAAAACACACTAGCAAAAAACACAAAGAGGAGATAGATAAAATAAGTACAACAAAATGTTCATTGTTTTTGAGGTATTTAATGTTACCTTGGAAATGGTTGGACGTTCTGTATTTGTGTAAATGTGAAAAATCTTCTAATAAAGTTATATTAAAGGGGGAGATGAACCATGAGAGATGATGGACTCTGAAAAACAAACTGAGGGTTCTAGAGGGGAGGGGGTGGGAGGATGGGTTAGCCTGGTGATGGGTATTAAAGAGGGCACGTTCTGCATGGAGCACTGGGTGTTATGAACAAACAATGAATCATGGAACACTACACCAAAACAAATTATGTAATATATGGTGATTAACATAACAATAAAAATTTAAAAAAAAAAGAAAAAGAAAAAAAAACTAATGATGTAATGTGTGGTGATTAACATAACACAATAATAATAAATAAATAAATAAATATATAAAAGGAGAAAATGAAAACATAAAAACCAACAACATACTTTCTTTTTAAAATAGTAGGCAGATTTGAAATATAAATTAATGTTCCAGGAAAGAGAAAATGTAATCAATACAGTCAGATATCAAAAGATATACAGAGGAAGAGAAAAGTCATGAACTAGAAAATAATCAAGGGAAATGAACCAAATGTAACACAGAGATAAAATGGCAGAGGAATGTGAGAGAGATAAGAAAGATTGATTGAGATGACCCAAAAGACATTCTGAAACAGCAAAAGAAAATGAGGGAAAGAAAATAATAAAAGTGATAATGGGTGAACTTACTGAAAAGTAGTGAAAGTCTCATTCAGATATGTTTATCAAAATGATCCTAATTAATATTTTTATTTTTTTAAAGATTATGTTATTTATTTGTGAGAGAAGAGAGCAGGTGAGAGAGAACACAAGTGGGGGAGGAGGGACAGGGGCAGAGGGAGAAGCAGGCTCCCCACTGAGCAGGGAGCCTGATGCTGGGGTCCATCCCAGGATCCTGGGATCACAACCTGAGTGGAAGGCAGATACTTAACTGACTGAGCCACCCAGGGGTCCCCTAAATAACATTTTTTAAAAAATCAAAAACTATCCACAGCACACCAGCCTAGACCTTAAGAATATAAAATATGAAAAAATATATTTTTTAAAAAAACAAAAATCAAAGACATATTGCCTACTAAGAAATAACAGTGACACTGACAGGAGTCTTCTGCACAGCAACAATATAGCCTGTAGGCAAAGACATACTATTCTCAAATTGCTGAAAAAAAATTGCAATCCTGAATTTTGTAAATTCTTAAATTACTCTTCAAGAACAAACACAACATACAGACCTTTTCTATTCAAACAAAAAGTTAAAGGAAGAAAAATACTGAAATGAGAACATAGGAAAGAAAGATAAATCTTTAAGAAAATAAATTGATAAACACATAAGTAAATATAAGCTCTGGGTAGTTTTGAGGGTATACTACTAAAATATAGGGACTTAGAATGATTAAAGATAAAAAGAAAGAATAAAATAATATCAAAGTAGTAATTAACAAAAGAAAACACATGTAGCTATAATAATATTAATAAAATAGGTATCTGGAAAAAAAGCATTATTAAAGGTAACGATGATCAATGCCTGATAAAAGAAAAATAATTAACCAGGTAGATGTAAACATTATAAACTTGTATTCAACTAATAAAAGACCCAAAAGATGTAATGTGAAAAATAAATTTTGTAGGAATTGGCAAATATACAATTATACTGGGAGTTTCTAACACTCTGTCTCAGGTTTGATAGGTTCAAAAAGTAAAAGAAGAAATAAAATATAAAACTGATATAACAAATAAAGTTAGGATACACTATTCTCAAGCAGATAAGGAGCATTTTTGGAATTGATCACATTCTACCATGCTCTATCCAACAGAACTTGCTGCCATGAGGAAAATGTTCTGTTCAATTCAGCACCTACTAATCAAATGTGGATTTAGAACAGTGATGACATGACTACTATAACTAATTAATTTTTAAATTGTATTTTATTTAATGCAAATTTAAATGGCAGGACTTCACCTTCCATTTAAATTCAATTTTAATTAGCCTAATGTGTATAGTAGAGATCATCACCACAACTCAAAATTTAGCAAATATCAAAGAATGGGTGTCATGCAGACAATATTTTCTTACCAGAATAAAACTGTGTTAGCAATCAATAACAAAAAGATAATTTGTAAAACCACTATATTTGAGAATGTAAAATACTTATAAATAAAATATCAGTTGAAAGAGTAAGTAGAAATGGAATTATAATGCATTTTGAAAATTAATGATAAAAATACATATAAAAGATTGATTTCTGACTTTTATCAAGACTGAATGGAAAACTTATAGATAAAGGATTATATTACCAAAAATATTTGAATTAAAAATTAATGAATTAAGGCTGCAAGTCAATGATTTAGAAATGAGACAATAGGGAACAATGAAAGGAAGTAGAAGTAGGCAGAGGTTATATGACAAATAAATGTAATAAAGAAAAATGATAAAATATTGAGTATAAAAACCAATCTCATTCTGTGTAAAGAGTAATAGATAAAACAATTATTAACAACTATCAACAAAAAAGAAAATGTGTAATTAAATCATAGTAGAAAGGAAAATAAGACATATATCCATACATATCATAAAGTTTTTAAAAAATTGTAAAGTAATATATTAATCCTTTTTTATTTGAAAACTTTCACAAGAATTTTAAAAAATTCATAGAAAAACTGGCATATCAAAATATAATCAAGGAAAAACAGAAAATCCAAACTTGATTATGACTATTAAAAATTGGACACCATAGACCATTTTGCCCACATACCCAGATAACAATTTGGCCCAACTCCAAACCCCATTCAGCGACTGGGCCACTTGGGTCATAGACCATGACAGGCAGCTCATGTATACCACCATAACTGATCTTATATAGAGAGAGAAAATATTAAAGGCTCAAAAAACAGGATTAATCAATAAATTGAGTAAAGCTGTAGGACAGAAAGATCAGTGTACAGAATTCATTTATGTTTCTCCACACTAACAATGAAATATCTGAAAAAGAAATAAAACTATCCAATTTACAATAACATGAATTAAAACACTTAGGAATAAATTTAACAGGGGAAGTAAAAGCTCATGACACTGAAAATAATTTAAGACTTACAATGAAAATCATCAGGCTATTTAATAAGCAACAAATAAATGGAAAGATGTTCTACATTCATGGACTGAAAGAATTGATATAGTTAAAATGTCTATATTACACTAAGCAACCTATAGATTCAATGCAAAACCTATAAAAATTCCATTGACATTTTTCACATAATAAAAAAAAGAACTATGGCCAATCTCAAAGAGGTTACTGTGTGTTCTCCTAAAGGATTTGGATGGTTTCCTGTCTCACATTTAGGTATTTCATCCATTTTGAAATTATTTTTTCTGTATGGTGTAAGAAAGTGGTTGTTTCATTCTTTTGTATGCGGGTGAGCAGTTTTCCTGACACTAATTGTTGAAGAGATTGTCTTTGTTCCATTGGACATTCTTTCCTGTTTTGTTGAAGAATAGTTGACCACAGAGTTCAGGGTTTATTTCTGGGTTTTCTATTCTGTTGCATTGATCTGTATCTGTTTTTGTGCTAGTAACATACTGTCTTTTTGTTGTTGTTGTTGTTGTTTGTTTCTTTTTTTATTATGATATGTTAATCACCATACATTAGTTTTTGATGTAGTGTTCCATGATTCATTGTTTGCGTATAACACCCAGTGCTCCACGCAGAATGTGCCCTCCTTAATACCCATCACCAGGCTAACCCATCCTCCCATCCCCTCCCCTCTAGAACCCTCAGTTTGTTGCTCAGAGTCCATAGTCTCTCATAGTTCATCTCCCCCTCTGATTCCCACCCCCTTCATTTTTCCCCTCCTGCTATCTTCTTCTTTTTTTTTTTTTTAACATATAACGTATTATTTGTTTCAGAGGTATAGGTCTGTGATTCAACAGTCTTACACAATTCACAGCGCTCACCATAGCACATACCCTCCCCAATGTCTATCACCCAGCCGCCCCATCCCTCCCAACCCCCATCACTCCAGCAACCCTCAGTTTGTTTCCTGAGATTAAGAAT
>NW_027399261.1:0-8314 GCF_003265705.2 Callorhinus ursinus | reverse complement strand
GGGCATGGCAGGCCTGATATGCAAGCACTGTAGCCAGCTCTTGGTGGGTTTGTGTTGAGGGAGTGGGTCAGGTTGAGCATCAGGCTCAGAGTTGGCCGCCTGTGGGCACCAAGTTTGTGCTTTGGTTGGGATGGGCATTCTGAGATGTCCTGTACTGAATGCTCTCCAGAGCTGCAAGGAGTGCGTTTGAATTCTTTGTGGCGTTGGAGTCCTCAGATGTCGCCCAGTTACTGCCATCCGTGGGGCTTTAGAGCCAACCTTCTGGATCCAGAAACCTAGAAGCCAACCTAGGTATAGACCTAGTGCCTAGGGTCATTGGTGCCCTGATCTGGCCACGCTGGGGCCAGCTTTGGGGTGCGGGGGATCTGAGTTGGGGGTTGCCCTCAGAACTTTACAAGGATATTACAAAAAAAAAGAAAGAATGGAAGAAATAAGAAAGAAAAGAAGAAAGAAAGAAAGAAAGAAAGAAAGAAAGAAAGAAAGAAAGAAAGAAAGAAAGAAAGAAAGAAAGAAAGAAAAGAAAAAACAAGGAAAGGAAGGGAAAATTCCCCCCCAATATCTCTCATGAACATAGAGGAAAATATCCTTAAGAAAATATTACAAAATCAAATCCAGAAATAAAGGTTAATATATGTCAATAAGGAGGGTTTACTCGAACTATGCAAGGTCTGACTAATTGAAAAATCAACCACCACATGGTTCTGTTAATGTAATCCATGCTACTGACAGAATAAAAGTGAGGAATAATAAGATTATTTCCATAGATTCAAGAAAGGATTTCAACATTCATTTATAGGAAAAGAAAGATTCTTAGCAAACTTGGAATAGAAACATTCCATATCTTGATGATTATTAAATTTCTAGCAAACATTATATTTGAGAAGAAAGCTAAACAAACTGACCAATGGAATAGTATAGAGTCCAGAAACAGCTCTGAGACACGGACAGTCAAACAATTCATGACTATTGTGTCCTGCAGTGCAGGAAGGAGAACACAGTCTTTCAATATATGGTTCCAGGTCAATGGATGTCCTTGTGGGAGAAAAGACATTTCAACCTTATACACAAAAATCAATTTCAATCTGATTATGGGTATAAATGTGAAAAGTACAACAAGATGGATTTAAATAATATACTGCATGAATTTTAAAGCTTTCTTTTTCTTTTTAGAGAGAGAGCATGTGTGAGTCAGAGTGGGGAGGGGCAGAGGGAGAGGAAGAGAGAGAGAATCTCAAGCAGACTCTGGCTGAGCCTGGAGCCTGATGTGGGGCTCAATCTCATGACCCTGAAATCATAACCTGAAGTGAAATCAAGAGCCAGATGCCAATGGACTGAGCCACCCAGGTGCCCCTCATCATGAATTTTGAGTGGGAAAAGGTCTATGAAATAAGGCAAAGTTTTAACTTTAATAGAAGAATTTGTTTAAATTGAAAAATAGTAAATTTAAGAGCATCTCTTTACCAAAAGGACCATGAAGAGAGGCAATGCACACAATGTGTGTGTGAGTGTGAGTGAGTGTGCGTGTGTCTGTCTATCTATCTCAAAGAAAGAACTATCCAAAGAATTCCTACAAATCAATAATAAAAGACAGAAAATCTAAAAGAACAGTCACTTCACCTATCCAAATGGCCAATACATAAAAACGTATTTAACTTCAGAGTATTTTGCTAAGTGAAATAAGTCAGACGGAGAAAGACAAATATCATACGATTTCACTTACATGTGGAATCTAAAAAGCAAAACAAATAAAAGCAGAAACAGACCCACAAATACAGGGAACAAACTGTTGCCAGAGGAGAGGGGTAGGGATGGGCAAAATGAGTGAAGGGGAGTGGGAGGTATAGGCTTCCACTTATGGAATGAATAATTAAGGGAATAAAAGTTACAGCATAAGGGATATATTCAGGTGTATCATAATTGTGTTCTATGGTGACAGAGGGTAGCTACACTTGTGGTGAGTATAGCATAACATAGAGATTTGTTGAATATGTTGTACACCTGAAACTAAATTATCATTATGTGTCAAATATACTTCAATTAAAAGTTGAAAATAAAAAAAATAAATCCAAATAGAAAAGGAAATGTACTTGCTAATCATCAGGGGAAATTATAATGACAAAACAGGGTCATTACACACATTCAAGTATTGTTCCACAAGAATGTTGTATTTTACTCTGAAAGGAATGCAGCTCCTCAAGGTTTGCATTAGCAGAAGTTTGAAAGCACATATGGGAGTGGATGTTAAAGAATATGAAATATAACACTTGAATGATCTGAATTTAATGGCATTGGTGCTATCATCCAGAGCACAGGTTATGATGAACTGGCTGTCTTCCACATTGGCTACCTGAAGTTTGAACTCAATGACAGTCTATGGTAAATAAGGGTGAAAAGCTGGAAAGTCCCTGGTACCCTGTGGAAAAAGGAATCAGTGGGCTCTGGAAGATGGGAATTGTGGAGTATCTCTAATGCAATAAGCTCAGCCACCCTCTAAACATACCATGTGGAAAGCCTGGAGAACATTTTCTTCATGAAGGCATTAATAAATGATTTGGTAAGGAGGGCATTAGTATTCTTAAAATATTCTGTGGTATCTAACTCCCGAGGACCAGTGATGATGGTGGGGAATGCAGCAGTGGAATTGGGCCACCTGATATTGAAAATAATGATAAAATAATGATGACCTGGAAAATTAGGTGCCATCCTAACAAGGTGGAACTCATTACTACAATTAAGCCACATGAGTTTTGACATACAGGGATCTGAGGTGATGGATAATTTATCACAGGATTCTTAAAAATAAAATATTTGGTGACCTACTAAGATGTTAGTTAGAATATATTAGCAGAAAAAAATATGGGTCTAAGGAAAGAAAGATAATTTGAATCAACACAATGGGGAATTCATGACTAGTACAAACACCCAGATCCTCTTACTTGAAAAGTAGAGCAGCTTGAGGAAAGGACCCTGCAATGCAGCAAAATACTATTAAAGATTCTTCCCTCAAGTCTTACCTAGAGGGACATTTCAGTCACTTAACAAGTTGGCTACACATGGGAGAAGGTAGTTGCCAGTCCCTGGGGATCTGGTTATTCCCCAATGCTACTTTGATGACTGCCTGGCATCTGAACATGAAGGAAGACATGGGGCTGAATTTTAACTGATTCACTTTGATTCTTTATTGTCTTTATCCTCTAAGAGAGAAAAGTGAAAGGTAGTTTTGCCCCGTGACCTACTATGAAATGCACTTGAAACTTTAATAGCTTCAAACAGCATTGGGAGAAGTTAAATTTCATAGTGTAGAATCAAAGTGAGATCATAAACCCCAGCAACTCCATGCAACATTTTACTGATATCCTGTTGGTCATGCTCTTCTCTTAAGTGGAAATCTTCCTTGCTCTTTTTCTGACTTTAAACATTAAATATTAGTGTCTTTATTCTGAATCCTTGAGAAATTTTCCTCCAGTTATCCAGAGGGAGAGAAATGGCAAATGCAACAGTTCATCAAATTCTCAGTAAGCAAGAACAAGATACTCAAGAGAAAAACATAGTCTGATCCTCAACTGGTTGCCTCTGGTTTTCCTTTTTCACACCTTTAGAAAATAGAAGGCATTGGTTGAATAAACCAATTATTCCATGAAATAAATGTCAAATTATGTCTTTTCTACTTATAATTTGATGGAAAATGTAGTGAAAACACAAGAGCCAGAATTGTTAAATATTTTTCTAAGTGATTTATAGTCAATAATTTTATGCTTTCGGGAAAAATTACCACACATTGGAGAAAATAATACTTCTAATCTTTTTCTCTGAACTACCCTATTTTGTAAGAAGAAAAAATAAACATACAAACAAACCATTAGTGGGAAATTGAGTCTAGTACAATCTAGCCAGTAGTAAATGCCAAACAACCTGAAATTTATTTTATTTTTCAATTTTTATATTTTTTAAGGATTTTATTTATTTGAGAGACAGAGAGAGAGAGAGCTCAAGCAGGAGTCGGGGGCAGAGGTCGAGGGAGGAGCAGACTCCCTGCTGAGCAGGGAGCTGGTATTCTGGGGCTGGATCCCAGGACCCTGGGGTCATGACTTGAGCTGAAGGCAGACATTTAATGGACTGAGTCACCCAGGTGTCCCAACAATTTGAAATTTAAATCACAAGAATATGAGTTAATCTAGGAGAGACTCTGTGTGGTTGTTTTGTTTTGTTTTGACTAAGACAAGGTTCTGAAACTAAAACAAGTATTTTCAAGAATCATTTTAAATATTTAATATATTTTTTAAAAAACAAATCTATTTTTAACTCATTACTTTCTTTGGAATATTGTGAAAAAAATATCAGGTAATAATTTTATTTTTGAGATTGTAAGATTGCAAAACCTAGGGAGCTGGACAGTTTTGAAGTTGTGGGATGTAATGGTTCTGTCAGAGATAGAATCTATGCATTATAAAACATGCAATCAAGTTATTATATTAATGATAAAATATGTTTTAATTATATCAAGTTTGTTTCATGACTAGACCTAAGGCCTAGAGAATCAAAGTTAATTTTATTTAATTATTTTCAAATTTTTAATTTATTTTGAGTAACATATTCAGCTTTAAAATCGATGAGTAAAAATAAATATATAAATAAATGATAAAATAAAATCGATAAGAGTATAAAGTGACAATTAAATATGGAACTTTCTTAACCTGAGGTACATTTCTCCCGAATAAACCAATAATGTCTCTACAAGTTTATGGAAAATATTCTATGTTATATCATACAAATAGAATACAATATATACAATGCTCTGCCATGCAATCTATGCTTCCACTTAATGATATATCTTGATCATGTTTCCCTATGAGCACATGCATATTATGTAATTATTTTAAAGATATGTAACATTTAGTTAACTAGTTTCTTCCTGATGATCACCTATGTTGTTTAAACTTTTCACATGAAAACAATACTACACAAATATTTTGGGGGGAGTCATGGTATGTATGCATGTATGTAAATTCCTAGAAATAAAATAGGGGGATCTAGTTCAGAAGGTTGGCACAGTTAAAAAATTATTTATTTATTTTAGAGAGAGAGAGGGCTTGAGCAGGGTGAGGGGCAGAGGGAGAGGGAGAATTTCAAGGACACTCCCCTCTGAGTGCAGAGCAGTGTGCAGGGCTATATCTCACAACCCTGAGATCATGACCTGAGCCAAAATCAAGAGTCAGGTGCTCAACTGACTGAGCCACCCACATGCCCCAGGTTTGCACATTTCTTTGTTTTGTTTGTTTTTTTTAATATTTTATTTATTTATTTGACACAGAGAGACAAAGCGAGAGCAGTAGCACTAGCAGGGGGCGTGGGAGAGGGAGAAGCAGGCATCCTGCGGAGCAGGGAGCCTGATGTGGGACTCGATCCCAGGACTCTGGGATCATAACCTGAGCCGAAGGCAGACGCTTAACGACAGAGCCACCCAGGCGCCCCAGGTTTGCACATTTCTAATTCTGAAAGATAAGGGCAAATTGTCTTCCAAAATGATTTATACTCTTTCACATAGATTATGTGCCTGAGAATTTTCTCATATATGCAACATTACAGGTTTATAACAACCACTTCAATATATGGCATGTTAGAAGAAAAAAAAAACCCTCAACTTTTCAAATTTCAATTTTTCTAATTAGAATAGAATTGAAATTATTTTCCTATGGATTCATATATTTCTTTTTCCTCAAAATGCCTTTTTAAGACATTTGCCCATGAGTTTTAGTAAAGGCATTCCTTATTTGGCAGGAATATAAAGCCAGAAAGCTAATTTATTTTAAGGAAAGGAGTCTTTTTCTACCATGTGTACTTAAGGTTTTGTTTGGATCTTATTGGACCATGTGGTTTATCCATGGTGGAATTTTCTTTCTTTTTTTAAGATTTTATTTATTCATTTGTGTGTGTGTGTGTGAGAGAGAGAATGCACAGAAGCAGGGAGAGCAGTAGGCAGAGAGAGAAGCAAGCTCCCTGCTGAGCAAAGAGCCAGACATGGGACTTGATCCCAAGATCCTGGGATCATGACCTGAGCCGAAGGCAGATGTTTAAATGACTGAGCCACACAGGTGTCCCCATGGTGGAATATTCTATTGAAATTCATGACATATTCTTTTTTTTCAAGTCTTGTTTTATATCTGTAAGATAATACTTGTGCTCATATTCTGTTGTGAATTTTTATTTCAGTTGTGACTTTGAAAGAAATTTTTATAAATTATAATGGTACTTCAGGAATAGTGGGGTGGGGAGCTCCACAGACCTACTGCCCAGTAAAACACCGGTAACTGGTGATTTTTTTACATTCAGTCTAAAATTGTTCTATCAATTTTTCAACAGCAAAACAAGTAATAGTTATTCAAGAAAATCCACTAAATCTCAGTAAGAGCAAGAATCTATGACAATTGAGGCACAATGTGCTCCCTATTCCTGCTCAGCAGTGTAATGGACATTCCACTCTGGGTAAGTGTGGCCAAGAAAATACGGGTCATTCTCCCCTCAGGTCGCAGTCAAGAGATGGAATAGATCCCTGGGAAGGACAAAATACCTTAATTTCTCATTGCCTCCAGCTGTGAGGTGTAGAGGCTGCATTTCTGGGGATATGGCCAAGAGGCTGAGGGTTCCCTTCCTCCACCATCCCCATTCATAGGGTGGATGTTGTCTACACTGGGCATGGCAGGCCGACAATACTGGGACCCTGGTCACCCTTGCCCTAGCTCACCCATAAGCAAAGGTCCAATAGTAGGAGAGGCAAGCCAAGAAGACCAAAGGCTACCACTCATGGCCAATGCACTGTTCATTAAGAAAGGATGTCATCCTGACCTCCAGCTTTGAAACAGTGGCTCAGAGATTTTTCCAGAGGCAGAGGCAGTCCCTAAGAACAAAGCACCCAGAAGTTCTGTCCAAAGGAACTGAAGTTATTTGAAGCAAAGTATTGGAAAGTTCATGCCTCATGGGTATTTTAATGGTAAAACAGTAAGACAAGGTTGAAACGCTATGGGACACCAAGCTACATTGTAGGCCAGTTAGAGAGAACCAGGGAAAGAGCACTCCTGGGAATTGGAACAAAACTCAAAGAGTGGTCTTGAACATGGCCCCTGAAAAGTTGGATCAGACTGTGAAGAAATCTGTGCCCCCAGGACATTAACAATAATAAAATCAGCCAGCCATTCCTGGGGCCTAATCATTGGGTATGATACCAAATGAGGTAGAGATCTTAACGGAGCAATCAGGAAAAGACAGTCAAAGATACTCTCATCCCTGGATAGTCATGCACATGGAAAGGCTGCAGCCACAGGCATCACACTGTGGGGGAAATTTGCTAAAACAGTCCATCCAAATCATTAAACAAACAAAAAAGCAAACAGCAAATTAAAAAAGTCCCAAAGAAGGAGCATAGTAGTTTTCAAAACTACTATATGGTACCAAAATGACTAGTTTTCAACAACAACAACAACAACAACAACAACAACAACAAGAACAACAAAAATGTGAGACAGGTAAAGAATAGGAAAGTGTGACCAATATATGAGAAAAAGAGCAGGCCACAGAAACCACCAGTGTCAGGGACCAAATGTCAGATTTAACACACAAAGACATCAAAGCAGTAATTATAAATGTGTTCAAAGAAAAAAGAAAACCATGCTTAATGAAGTAATGGAAGGTATGATAACAATGACTCCTCAAGTAGAGACCATAAAAATAAAGATAAAAATCATTTTTAAAAATAAACCCACTGGGGTGGCGCATGGGTGGCTCAGTCGTTAAGCATCTGCCTTCGGCTCAGGTCATGATCCCAGAGTCCTGGGATCCAGCCCCACATCAGGCTCCCTGCTTGGTGGGAAGCCTGCTTCTCCCTCTCCCACTCCCCCTGCTTGTGTTCCCTCTCTCGCTGTCTCTCAGTCAAATAAATAAATAAATAAAATCTTAAAAAAAAAAAACCAAATGGAATTTCTGGAGTTGAGGGACTCAACAGTAGATTTGAATTAAAAGAAAAACTTAGTCCATAAGCTTAAAGATGGATAATAGAGTTTGAAGAACAGAGGGAAAAAATGAAAGTAAATGAACAGAGCCACGGATGTGGAACACCACTGAGCACACCAAGGTACCCATTATGGAAATACCAGAAGGAGGAGAAAGAAGCTGAAAAATATTCAAAGAAATAATTGCTGAGGGTGCCTGTGTGGCTCAGTTGGTTAAGCGACTGCCTTCGGTTCAGGTCATGATCCTGGAGTCCTGGGATCTGACCCCGCATCGGGCTCCCTGCTCGGCAGGGAGTCTGCTTCTCCCTCTG
>NW_027399260.1:0-8315 GCF_003265705.2 Callorhinus ursinus | reverse complement strand
GTCCCTGTTGTGGGAGCAGCTGGGAGGTGAGACCACCTGCTCAGGAGGGCCATCGGGGACGGTGGAAACCTGGCGGGAGCCCAGATGGACAGGCCTGCTCCACGCCGCACTCCTCAGAAAGCGGGCTCCCCACTGCGTGCAGTGGGTCCATGCCTTGCTGAGTCTCCTCAGGGCCCCACGCAGAGATTTTTCTAAGGGTTCCTTGAGGACGCCCAGACAACACACAGCGATCTTACAGAAGGTGGGAGTCTTCCTTCCTGCCTCTCCTCTGACCCCCCAACTGCCCAAACACAGCCCCGATCTGTCCTCCCCCTCCCTCTCCATGATGACCACCCCAGTGCCAGCCCCCAGTGCCCCCTGCAGACCCTGTGAGCCCCCTCCCAGAATCCAGCCACGTCTCCCCCTCCCCTCGTTCCCTTGTCCCCAAAGCCACGCAGATCTGTGCAGAACACACATCACACCCGTGCCCAGCCACCACCCCTGTCTCCAGGTCTACACCCGCCCCGGTGTCTCTACCCTGCACGAAGGAGCGCTCTGGGCAGGGCCCCTGCTGCCAGCCCCCTTCCCCGTCACCTGTGCCCTGTTTCCCCAGCCCCGGCAGCACAGCCCTGCCTCGGCCTTTATACTCCTGTGCACCCTGCCTGGAACATTCTGCCCCGCTGCCCTCCCAGCCTACCTCCTGTGACCTTCATCTCAGCCTGAAGGTCCCCTCTGGGTGTGGCCCCTGACCCCGGTAGCCGTCACCCTATTCGAATTCTCCGCAGAGCAGAGATTGCTATTCCTTGTCCCCTTGCTCTGGCTTCCCTGGCCTTGCCCCTCACTAGGACGGAAGCCCTGGGGGTCCTCGGGCCTCGCCCCTCGCGGCAGGACAGCGCCAGAGACATCGTAGAAGCTGCAGAGATTCTCACTATATATGTGAGTGCGAATGCAGGCAGTAACACACACAGGCACACTTTGGGTCAAATAGAGTTGTGTGTGTGGGTCCGTCTCCAAATTGCTTCTGGACTCTTTTCTGCCTGCCCTGTGCCCGAGGCGAACTCTCCTGTCTGCTCTCCAGGCCCTCTGGGGGCTGCCCTGCACCAGCAGTCCATGGGGGCCTGGAGGGCAGAGGGGGGCACTTTGCCCCATTCCCGGGACTGCCCCCCACTGGGCTCAGCAGATGCCACCTCCCTGGCCTCCCTGCAGGCCCAAGGTGGGACCGCCTCCCCCTGTGGATGGAGGCTGGGAGCCCCCTCCTTGGTCCTGCCCTTCTCCCTGCTGCAGCTGGGGACTGTCCCCTGGCCTCCTCCTCCACCGCACCCCGTGTGGGAGAAGTGCTCCTGCCTGGGATCTTCCCTGGTCCATCGGGACACTCTGCTCTCTGTGCAGAACATCAAGGAGACTTTCCTCTCTTTACACATCGCACACACACACGTTTTTCCTTTCAGTAATTTATTTATCTACAAGCAATTAATGAAACTGTCAATTCCAGATTTACATCTTCAGGTACTCACAGAGCAACTACAATAGTCTAGATCCTGCATCCTGGGGTGTGCGCGTGGGCCTGCGCCCACGTGCATGGGAGTGTATGCTTGTCATCGGGAGAAAACTTTGGATTTTGACTGCCTAAAATTCATAAATGTTAAACAATAAGTAGTATCTTAAACAAAACATAAAGATTAAGAAAAAACATCACAGAACAAGGAAGAAATGGTTGCATATTCTTAAGCTTTGCTATCTATAAATTTAAGATTAAACTAATCCCATGAATTTAGGACTAAAATAAGAATTAAGGACTAAAATAAGAGTGGAGGGTTAAAATTTGAATTTAGGACTAAAATTTGTATGTAGGACTAAAATCTGACTTCAGGACTAAAATATGAGTTAGGACTAAAATTTGATTTAGGACTACACTAACTATTTTATACAGTTTGAGTGGTATGTTGTTTTGTTTAAGTTTTTTTCTCTCTCTCTTTTTAAGGCAATCACATTTTATTCACATAAATACTGAGTCATTTCTGCGGAACTGTAACCCTAGTCCTAGAGCGCGGGAATGGTCTTGTTGAAAGTCTCTATCCATGTCCACGATAGAGGATGTCTTCAGGCCTAGTGGCATTAATTTAAATCCAAACACCATACCTAGAGCCTAGAGTTCTAAGGCATCCGGCGGGAAGCTGTGTAGTCACGACAATGTGAACGAAGCTCTATTGCACAGTCCGCGATGGGGTCACACGGCTCTCCCGCGGAGAGTCACTGTGGCGTCAGTTCCGAAATAGTAGCCGTTTCACCGGAGAGAGAGCCGTCAGACCTTCTTCACGGAGCTCCACGCAGATGCTGAGCCGGGCTGTGGCAGCTCAGAGCCCAGCTGCCCTGAGCCCAGTCAGCCCTGCAGGCGACCCCGGGGCCCGGGGCCCTCACCGTGGGCCTTCCCTCCCCCCTGGGGTCCCGATGACCCCAGGGACCCCCGGCCCTTCCCGGCCTGCGGGGGCTGTGGGCGGACCAGCCGGACCCGGAGGGTCCCTCGGGACCGGCCGGCAGCTGGACTCCGCACCGGCTAGCATCCGCCTCAAGCGATCATTCTCTTTCCTTAGCTCCTGGATCTCTCTCTCTCTGGACGCAGCTTCCATCCAGCTTTTTGTGGCTTTGTCCTGATGGAAGAGGACCACCCTGCGATAGTAGGAGGTGGTTTTCTCCAGCTCCTTGCCCAGGTCTTGGGCCATCTTCTTGTAGAGGTTGCGCATCCGGCACGTGAAGTTCATTTCTCTGTACACGTCGGCCAGTTTCTTCTTCATTTCCAAGCACTGAGCTTCTGCCTGAAACACTTTTCTGTGAAGTTGCAGGATGTATCGGTCCTGTTCATCCAGGGGGTTCTGAAGTTTCAGCCTCAGCTGCTGAATCTCCGGGTCCAGCTGGGAAGTTTCCTTTTGCAAAGAAGCCTCCTGGGTTTGCAGCCTGTGGATTTGTCGTGTCCGCCCCGCGGTCTCTCGCCTTTCTGCCCGCAGTTGTCTGGCTCTGTCTTGCTGTTCCCCTTCGGGACTCGGAGGGGACCCGGGGCAGCCAGCACCTTCAGGGACGCCCTTCAGATCCACGGGTGCCCGATGGGCGGGCTGATCGCCATTCCCTGCTCCCCTCTTTGGCTGGACTCCCCAGGTCCCGGCACCGGCGTGATCTGCAGGGAGGTCAGGCGGGGGGACGGCCTGCCGCCCGGGTCCGGCCCTCCACGGGGACTGGCTGGCCTGATCTTTCGGGACCGGCTCCATGCGTGCCTTCGACGGCTCCAGCCTTTCTTCTCCCTCCTTCTCCTGACCTTTCTGCCTCCACCTTGAAACGTCTTGGTTGAGCAGTTCTGGTCGTTCTGGAAAAGGAGTGTTTTCACGCCAATCCTTCGTTCTTTTCCTCAGAAGTTGCTCTTCATCCTTCTCTGATGTTTGGGGGATGGGTTTTTCCCCAGTGACCTGGGGAAGGTCGGGAGGCTGGCTCTTCGGTGCCTTCTTCGGAAAGTTGACAGTGTCCCAAAGCACCAACCTGCTCAGGTCTGTGCTCATTGCTGACAAGCACAGGGCTTCTCTCGGGGGAGGACTGGCCACCACCCCGGGTGGCCTGAGCGCGGCCTCGGCTTGTGTGGTTGGGCCACTCTCCTCACGGCCTGCTCCACACACTTCGTGGCGGGCAGAGTCCTTGTGGCCCAGCGCCTTCGCGCTTCTTCGAGTGAGTCTTCTCTTCACTAGGAAAACCAGCAGCACAGTCCATACCAGCACCGCCCAGGACAACACGGGGAGACTTCCAGAAATCACCAGCAGCGCCCCCCACAGGTGCTCCAACACCAGCTGCCAAAGGGATCCGGTGGCCGACGGGGGGCCCTCCATGGCTGCGTCGGGCTCCACAGCTCTGCCTCCGAGGGCCAGTGTCCTGTGGCCACAACTGACCACTCAGAACCCTGTGGAGAGTTCCACCTCTGAGGTCAACCGGTGCCCGGCAACCAGGGCAGAGTAGGTGTCCGGGGGAGGGGCGGCCACCCGGGGGAGGCCAGCCAGGTTCCAGAAAACAGTTCTCCCTGACTTTGCTGTGAAGTAGAAAGTTGTCTCAATCACACAAGCCCTGGGGGAGGTGGGAAGGGCTGATTCCAGCCCGGAGCTCAGCCACTCTGGGCCCACCCGGCCCTGCAGCAAACCTGGGGGGCTTGGCTGGGTCACGTCCGTCTGTGCACAGAAGAGAATCAGGGCAGAGTATTCAGGCCTCCTTCCCCGGCGAGGCCCCTTCTCCTGATCTGAAATTTCCCTGGGCTGCAGGGACTCTGGTCCTGTCTTGCAAAAGTCCCACGTGCTCCTTCCCTGAGGCTCCCTTCCTCCTCTGTGTGGTCACTGTGGGCTGGCAGGTCACTGTGGGTCTGAGACCGAGGGTGTCCCCAAAGCTATTACCTAAGAGAGCAGGATTCCAGTGCTAACAACTCAGGAGCAATCCATCGGAACCGGCCGGATCTGACACCTCCGTGGACTCTGTGGAGCCAGCCTGTCCGTGTTCAATCCACGTGTTCCTGCAACGGGGTGACTCTGGTACAGGCGACACAGTGACCTGGGCTGTTTCTCTCTTGGGACCCTCGTACAGCCTGTGTTCCCCAAGATGCCCGAGGAAAGTTCCCATTCCAGGGAATCATCTTCAGTAGTCGGCCTCAGGAGGGGAGAGTTCTTTAGTCTCAACTTGCCACACTTTGTCTCTTAACCTGCAGGTGGTTCTTCTAGTATACTTGTGACAGCACCTGGCTCTGAGCCCTTTGTCTATCTCCTGAGACTCTGCCCTCGAGTTTGCTCCCTAAACCCATTATTGGAGAGGGAACGAGGCAATGGTCATGGTGTTCTAGTGGGAGAGTCCTGGAGGGTGCCAAAGCAGAAGAACATCAGTGGACATAGAGTGTGGGGGTGGGCATTGGTGCCTCCCCGGTGAAGTCGGATCCCTTTCAGGACAGTGGAGCAAACTCTGCAAGTACAAGTGGTTGTGATATGGGATATCTGTGTCCTCAGATGGCCGACAGAGCCAGCGAGAGAGTCCCAGTCCTTGCCCCGGGGCTCTTCTGGGTTCTTCTCCCTGCCCCACTTCGCACACGCACCAGAAGTGTCAAGTATGCGGAAGTAGAAGTGTATAAATTACTCCCTTTGTTTGTGCTCGGGGCTCACACATTTGGAGCCCACTCTCCTCTGAGCCTGCCGGCGTTAAATAAACCTCCTGTCCTCTAAGATCTCCGGGTGCCGCTTGGTTCTTCCGTCAGGAGATCCAGTCCAGGTTCCATAACAGTTGGTCTTTCAAAAGGGATGAAAATTGCTTAGGAAAAATGACAGTAGACTTCCAAATACCAGCCCTGAAAAGGTGAAATAAAGTTAAACCTCTGACCCATGAAGAAGTCCAGGATATCTTATGGACTGAAGTAACCAGGAGCAAGAAAATATATAGAGAGAGGACTCAGCGAATGTTGTGGAATGGTAGCCCTTCTCCAATCCCCTTTTGTGGGGGGAATTTAAAGAAGCCTGGAGGAGGCTTTTCCCTCTTCTCTCCTCCGCTCCCTGCTGTGCTCCGTGCCCGTCTTGTCCTGTCTGCAACTTCCTGTCCTCTCCTTTTCTCTGTTGTTCAGTCCTATTATTTCCTTTCTTTTTTTGGTGGTTTTTAAAATGTATTTTTCAAAGTTTTATCTTGTAAGTATAGACATATATAATCTGTTACTCTTCACAGTTTACACATTTCTAGGTTTGGGTCTGATCACCCAGATCATAGTGTCCCCTGAGGTCTTTCCCCATTGTCCCCTGCGTATGAGCTGTTCCCCGTGACCCCAGACAGAAGCAACCCCCCCATCAGCCCCAAACCCCTGCTCACAACACTTGGTGTATAGGCTCTATTTCCTCTTGGGTCTCCTGTGCTCAGGCAGCTCACAGTGTCCCCCACCTCCTTGCAGAGGGCTGCCTGCCTTTCTTTTTTTGGGGGGGGGGTTGTTTTGATTCAAGTTAGTTAACATATATTTTATTATTAGGTTCAGGAGTAGAATTTAGTGATTCATCACTTGCATACAGCACCCAGGGCTCGCTACATCACATGCCCTCCTTAATGCCCATCACCCAGTTACCCCATTCCCCTATCCATCTCCCCTCCAGCAACCTTCAGCTTGTTTCCTGTAGTTAAAACTCTCTTATGGTTTTCCTCCCTCTCTGTTTTTGTCTTATTTTATTTTTTTCCCTTCTCCTATGTTCATATGTTTTGTTTCTTAAATTCCACATATGACTAAAATCATATGGTATTTGTCTTTCTCTGCCTGAATTATTTCACTTAGAATTATACCCCCAGCCCCATCCAAGACATTGCAAATGGTAAGATATCTGATGGCTGAGTAATATTCCAATGTATATATAAACCACATCTTCTTTATCCATTCATCAGTCGATGGACATCTAGGCTCTTTCCATAGTTTGGCTATTGTGGACACTGCTCCTATAAACATTGGGGTGCAGGTGCCACTTTGACCACAAATCAGGCCTCAACCAATACAAAAAGACTTGAGTCATACCGTTCATAGTTTCAGACCACAATGCGATGAAACTTGAAGTGAACCACAAGAAAAAAATTGGAAAGACCAAACATACATGGAGGTTAAAGAACGTCCTACTAAGGAATGAATGGGTCAACCAGGAAATTAAAGAAGAATTAAAAAAAAATACATAGAAGCAAATGAAAATGGAAAGCCCACAGCCCAAAACCTTTGGGACACAGCAAAGGCAGTCCAAAGAGGAAAGTATATAGCAATACAGGCCTTCCTCAAGAAGCAAGAAAAGTCTCAAATACACAGGCTAACCCTATACCTAAGGGAGCTATAAAAAGAACAGCAAATAAAGCCTAAATCCAGTAGGAGAAGGGAAATAAAGATTAGAGCAGAAATACAGGATATAGAAATCAAAACAATAGAACATATCAACAAAACTAGGAGCTGGTTCTTTGAAAGAATTAACAAGATTGATAAACCCCTGGCCACACTTATCAAAAAGAAAAGAGAAATGACCCAAACCAACAAAATCATGAATGAAAGAGATCACAACCAACACCAAAGAAATACAAACAATTCTAAGAACATATTATGAGCAACTCTATGCCAACAAATTAGATAACCTGGAAGAAATGGTTGCATTCCTAGAGATGTACCAACTACCAAAACTGAACCAGGAAGAAATGGAAAACCTGAACAGACCTATAACCCCTAAGGAAATTGAAGCAGTCATCAAAAATCTCCCAAGAAACAAAGGCCCAGGGCCAGATGGCTTCCCAGAGGAATTCTACCAAACATTTGAAGAAGAATTAATACCTATTCTCCTGAAACTGTTCCAAAAAATAGAAATGGAAGGAAAAGTTCCAAACCCTTTTATGGGGCCACCATTACCTTGATCTCCAAACCAGACAAAGACCCCATCAAAAAGGAGCATTACAGACCAATATTCTTGATGAACATGGATGCAAAAATTCTCACCAAAATATTAGCCAATAGGATCCAATAGTACATTAAAAGGATTATTCACCATGACCAAGTGGGATTTATCCCTGGGCTGCAACGTTGGTTCAACATCCGCAAATCAATCAACGTGATACAATACATTAACAAAAGAAAGAACAAGAATCATATGATCCTCTCAATAGATGCAGAAAAAGCATTTGACAAATGCTTTCTTTCTTGATCAAAACTCTTCAGAGTATAGGGATAGAAGGTACATACCTCAATATCATAAAAGGTCTATGAAAAACCTACAGCGAATATCATTCTCAATGGGGAAAGGCTGAGAGCTTTTCCCCTAAGGTCAGGAACGCGGCAGGGATGTCCACTATCACCACTGCTATTCAACATAGTATTAGAAGTCCTAGCCACAGCAATCAGACAACAAAAAGAAATGAAAGGCATCCAAATTGGCAAACAGGAAGTCAAACTCTCACTCTTTGCAGATGATATGATACTTATGTGGAAAACCCAAAAGACTCCAGCCCAAAACTGCTAGAACTCATACAGGAATTCCGTAAAGTGGCAGGATATAAAATCAATGCTCAGAAATCAGTGGCATTCCTATACACCAACAACAAGACAGAAGAAAGAGAAAATAAGGAGTTGATCCCATTTACAATTGCACCCAAAACCATAAGATTCCTAGGAATAAATCTAACCAAAGAGGCAAAGGATCTGTACTCAGAAAACTATAAAAGACTCATGAAAGAAATTGAGGAAGACACAAAGAAATGGAAAAACGTTCCATGCTCATGGATTGGAAGAACAAACACTGTGAAGATGTCAATGCTACCCAGAGCCATCTACACATTCA